>NC_056746.1:493181790-493481790 GCF_019279795.1 Protopterus annectens | reverse complement strand
GAGGTTTTAGCTTGGCCACTAGGCTGAGATCTGGACCCTATAGCTGTGCCAGTGGGGAGTCTTATTGGGGACCTGAAGAGAAAGGGAGAAACCAGCCCCAGACTGACTGTGATCTCTGTGTGCTCTTAAGGGAAATTGTACTTTACTGTGTGTGTATTTATTATCCTTTCCCTATATGGACGCCCATCACTGGTATTAGTGGTGAGGATTGAGGCTCCTTAATTGCTGGGGTAGTGCATGGGCATCACACACCTCTTATACTGACACATGCTGGACCCATCTAGAACGTCCCCAGTTGACAAGAAAATTAAATTTGTTTATTTTATATTTGAACTGTCGTATCATTCTTGAAGGTGGGAAGGTAGGTGTCCTTCCTACCATGGATACATGAATGGAGAGTTTGATCACGTCTGTGTATATCACTTAGAGTGTTGAAGGTTATTCACCCCGTTATGGGCAGCCACAGGGTCCTATTCATATTTGAGGAAGCTTAGAGACCTAAAGGCCCTTGTCACATAACAAATCTTGGAGCCAGCGAGATAGCGAACAGAAACCCTGCCCTCATCCAGTTTAGAGAAAGAGACATCAGTACGCCTGACGGTAGAGACACCAATAATTGGAATAGTGCAATGGGAACTACAGTTGGGTGCAGGCTTATATTTAAGGTGGTTGTTACTGAGGATGAGTGAACCAATATGTGGGATTAAGTATCGATATGGAAGTGTCCCTTTGTTGTTGAGGCTTGTTGTGTTGTCTCAGAGGTGTAGTTAATGATTTCTTTTAAGCCTGAGCCTTAGTGGGTTTACTTTTGGGTTGCTCTGTGGTGGGGGAATACTGTTTATTAACACATGGATGTAGTGAGAACCTTGTCTCCAGTTTGAATAAATATTTACATCTCTCAAAAATGATTTTATTGTTTGATAGGAGCAAACGGGTTGTTGGTAAACATGAGGGAATTTCTACACTGCCTCAGTGTCCTAAATGCTAATAGGTTAGCCACAGAAAGTGTTACAGCAGATTGTGAGGTTAAATGTAGGAAAACTAGGGAATAATGAGAATCCAAGTGTAGGAAAACTAGGGAATAATGTGAATCCAAGTGTAGGAAAACTAGGGAATAATGAGAATCCAAGTGTAGGAAAACTAGAGATGAGGAACTAGCAAAGGGTGGAGGTAAGCACTTACTGTTAAAAGCTCTTAGGGAATTTACACACCATGTATACTATGCCACACTCTGGAAAACCCACCATATCGACCTGCTAATTACCCACAATGCCACACCAAGGTATTTGCACTCTGTGTACACATGGGTGTCCGGCACTTGATCGAACAGACAGTGTACCGATACCCTGTAGATCGATGTCAAGTACTTTTGTAGGAGGTCAAGCCCCCTGAACCCCACACCCTCTGTTAATTATATATTCTAACTTTGAGATTCCACAATCCTTGGGGAAAGGAATATTCCCCTACTTGAGTATTGTTGATCTTGCTTACCTGTTGACCAAGTAGTGTTGGTCTCATGGGTGTCAGCATTCAGTAATTTTTGACAGGATGTCTGACACCTATACACACTAAATTAGCAGGAAAATTCAACACCAGTAAAATGTAGCAGTCAGTTGAACAAAGCAATGAGTTCTTATAGAAGACCCATTAGTTTCTAATTCCTATATTACTGAGGGAGACTAATAGTACTTGTAGCTTACTGTGATGGTATAAGGGTACTTGCACACTACATCATACTCAAATATACCAAATGCCACATTGTAAAAGAGCTATTACAAAAAATGGCAGGAAAAGAATAATGCAGCTGCTACATATTTGTTGCTGATGATGCAGAAGTCAACTTTGTATGCAGACTCAGTGATACTGATAGAATGACCAAATATAAACAAACACAAATAGCAGCATAACAGTCCATATGACAAAAAATGGCATGGAGGCCATGAAATGCATAAGAAAGCTTAGGGATACTATGATGTCCTTCCATATCACTGCTGCAGTATTCCTTACAGTAGGGATTCCCTGCCAAGGGTAGCCCGACATCCAGCCAGTATACCAAAGCCTTAGGTTGTACTAGGGATGTCTTACTTCACACATATGCTCCCTGTCCATAGCATAGGGCATAAAGGTGATGTACAGACGTACCACCCACAGAACTTCTTTGCCACCAGTTTGAACTCAGTCTTTGATAGCTGGTCTGAATGTTCGTTCATCTGCTGGTTGCCAAGGCGTATTTGAGATAAATGCCCTACTGAGGGCTTTCTTCTTATCTTCTTTTACTTGTGGTTGTTTGTTTCATGTCATCCTAAAAGGGGAAATTCTAGTGTGGGAGATAGATTCCCCATATGGACCATCATGAGCAGTGTTTGTTTTGCTTAGGTGCTTCTCATGACTATACATTTTGTCTTAGTTGTCAGGTGTTTGTTCCAAAGACTTTGCATAGTCATCTCACCTCTTTAGCCATTTACCCTGAGGATCAGCATCTTAAATTATTGGCTGAGGGTACTGTGGCGGAATTGTCCCAGCCCAAAGGCCAGCTGTCCGCAAAGAAGAAGACCAAGGAAAATGCGGTCAGATTCTTTGTCTGTGCCACCTCCGCTGGACGTTTCTCAAGGCTAGTGGAAGCCTGGAGAATCACATGCTTTTTTTTCAGGCTTTTCAGTCAGATTCCTCTACCACAACTGTTTTGGAGGCTGGCATGGATCCGGTTCTTGCACATGTCCGAAGGCCTTGCAGATGTTTGTTTCAGATGTTCAGGGGGAACCGCGGCTGATTATTTCCGAGGGGTCTAGGGGGATTACACATATCCTAGTTAGGGAGGAGATTCTTACTATGCTTATTGAATGTAGGCAAGGGTCCGAGCCTTCTAAAATCTTTAGGGTTGACATTCCCTTCAAAAAGAAGCAGAAAACTAAGCATATTTCTCCTGCTCATAAGGACCCTCAGAGTGAATGGCAGGATTTCACACAGGGTTTGTTTAATGCTCTTATGGCTTTGAAGCCCCTTCAAGTGGTCTCTGTTCCAGCTCCCCCTTGGTCTTCTACTCCTCTTAAGATACCTAGGGAGCAGGTTTTGTCTGATGAGGATGTTGATACTGATGAAGGCTTATTTTTCTCAGATTCCCTCTCCTTTAGATTATGGTTCTTAGGAAGAGGACTCTGTTAGTCCTGATTCTCCTTTTGAGGAGATTTCCTTTGTGAATACAGTTTCCCATATGATGGAGTTTTTTAAGTCTGACTGTACTCTAGTCTGACATTCCTCCTCCCAACTTTGATCTTAAGCTTTTGTGCTCTCCCTACTGTAAGAATGCTGCAACAGTAATATGGAAGGATGTAGTACAGTTGTGTAAAATCTTGCCATAACAGTAGATGTCCTTCTGTTCACTGTTGCAGTATTCGCTCCCTCCCTCCCTCCTCCCCCTGTTTCTTTGTCCTTCTGGATGCATGTTACTCCTTTCTCCTTGGACTGTTGTTCCTCCTGGGGCTCTTCAGTTTCTGGATAGTATGTCCATATGTCACCTTTATACCCTATGCCGTGCGCGGGGAGCATACGTGTGACTTATGACGTCCCTATTACAACCCAAGGCTTTGGTATACTGGCCGGATTTTGGGCTATCCTTCGCAGAGGTCCCTACTGTAAGGGAAACTGCAACAGTGAAGAGGAGGACATCTACTGTTATGGTAAGATTTTATACAACTGTATTTTACAGCTTAAAAATACATTGAGTGCAATCCACAGGCCACAAAATACATTAACAGAAGGCTTATTGGATTCATGTTGAGTCACCAAAGGTAATTGTCAAATGGAAGCAAATAAAAACATTGGATGAAACTACCTTCAGTAAACAGTAGAATTTTTATTTTTTTTTTGCATAGGAGCAGGTCAGTCTGCACCCCTCATGTGGAGGAGGGACCCTCCCACACCCCCTGGACTTGTGTATGCTAACTGTAAGGTTCCATAATAGTGGAGAAAAGGGCACAGTCAGCAGAAGTAGTTTTGGCGAACAGTACTCGTTTCTGTGTTTGCCAAAACTGTCTTTGTCGAGGTAACATGTTCCCAGTTTTACTAATTCTGTGTTAAAAGTTTGCAAATGTATTCATTGAAGACCACAGTAATAAGACCAGTGAGAACTATACAGCAGCACTGGATTTTATTGAGCCTAGTAATATGAATGTACTGACTAAAAGGGTCAGGGTTTAAAGAAGACATAGGAATAACTTCACAACATCAGCAGTTTTACAACAGTAGCAAAACAGACAAGTGATCGGTATGCAAGATTAGTGAAAGGTTTGTCCGAACCAAAGAACATTACTTACCCTGTAAAACTTTAAAATGGAGAGTGCAATCTTATCTAGCTGAAAAGTCGAGAGAGAGGAGGAAGTGGTATGGCACATAGACAGAAATGGCCAGGAGCCTGCAAAGTGCATGACCAGAAAGCTTGGCAGTACTGTAATATGCTAAACATGCAAACAATGCAATGCAGCATGACTGGTGAGAGCAGTTGCACATCAATAGTGAATCAGTGCAACTCTCTGCAGGGAAGAATTCCCTCAGATTTCTACATGGCTCAGCCAAGAAGAGGAGATATTTATTGCATCACTAATGAACTAGTGATTGATGCTGGACATTGAGAGCCACTTGGAATTGCATGATAAATGAAATGATATTGACTGTTGACCATAAGGTCCCAAACCTGCCATTGCTCTGATATATTGGCAATCTGCCAGTTACTGTGGAGTATCCAAATGTTGTTGTTGTGTCTTTCGGCTTTCCCGGTTAGGGGTTGCCACAGCTGAACTCCGGTCCGCTAATGATTGGCAGTAGATTTTTACTTGCCGAGTTGCCAGCTCTGACGCACAACCTTCAACGAAGGTACACCTATTCACGCATGTCTCCACACACAAGACGCTCTAGCTGAGAATCGAACAGGACAGCGTTTTACTGTGAGGCTTCAACGCTACCGCAGCACCACCACCGCAGTATAAGCCATGTAAATTATTTTGTCATCTACTAAAGCTTTTTAACAGAGGTGCTTGTCTCCTTGAAGTCCATTACTTTTCATTATTAGGTTCATACTCTTGTTAGCCCAGCTTCAACCCATCTGCCCTAGTCTGCTTGTTCTTACTGTTTCGTTTATCTCCCCCAGATGACCCATTGGTAGCACCAGCTCTCATTTCATCTGTTTTGACATTACTGCTTACATATACGTTTTTAAGCTTCAGTATCTCTCATTAATAGCGTGTTGTACAGAAGCTGCTTAATTCTTTTAGGTGTTAGCCTAAGTAACTCCAGAATATCAGACCTATTTATTTCTTTTCTATTTTCATTCCACAACAGCCCCTCCAAAATTTCTGTCTCTGCTATCTTCCTTTCTACCTTATATCAAGGAGGCATCAACAATGAAAGTATATGCAAGTGGGTGGCTGACTTGTATAGGGCTTAGTCCAGAAATTAAATTCCACCCCTACTTACTTCTGGGAATGAGTGTGTCACCACAGCAGCTGTGGGGGTACAACTAGATGACCAGCTAGATGGTTGGTTTAAGAAAAAAAGGCTTGAGTACAAGAGTAGCATTAGCCAGTTTCCGATTCAAGGACTCCCATTTCCTTGACCAGTGTCTAGTGTGCCTATCCACAGTTCTACCTACAAATGCCACAGTCAACTGTGAAATATGATTCGGCTTGGCCTGTATGTCCACCCCTCAATATAGGGTTTAATGTCCTTGGACATTTGAGTGGGGCAGCTTCCATGTCCTTGGACAATTGTGTAGGGCAGCTTTCTTTTTCCCCCCAGCTGGTCAGAAGATTGACTACCGAACCAGTGGCCAATAAGATGGCAATACTTTGAGCCCTTTTGGGTGTTTCCCAACTCGGCTAGACCAGGCAAACCCCTCCTACCACAGGATGAATTATCCCAGTCCTCCTAACGTAAAAAAAGCACTGTAAAAGGAATCCCACAAGTACAGTGCTATTACAAACAACTAGCTAGAAATCCCTTACAGAAGGCTATTTCAGTCCAAACAGTCTAAGAGCAGAATCAGTGATAGCAAAATCAGTTTTTTAGTAAAAAAAAATATCAGTAACATGCACAAATACAGCAAGGAAACAGTAGCAATTACTTAAGTAATAACAAGTGTGATCTATCAATTCAAAGTACTTAGCTTTGCCAATAAAATCTGTATTTGTTTGTAAATGAACATTAAGCTACCTGATTTTCCATTATCCACTGTAATAGTCAAGCATTGTCTATGTCATGCCAAACCCTATGGCTGATATGGTGAGGCAGAGGCATCTTGCACGTTTTCCAGAAGCTGCTGTCTCTAAGACATTTGAAAAGGTTTTGCAGCATTTAGTTTTCAGAGACCAGTCTGTTATTGTGCTTTGCAGGAAACCACTGCTTACTAGAAACAGGAAATCCATATTAGGACACTGAAAAGCTGATCTGAAACTGTCTGCTGTATGTTTAATAATGCAAATAGCAAATGCCATGGTCTGTTTTCACTGTTTAGAAGTACAGTTTGAAGTTAGGCTTACTCATTTTAAAGTCTACCCCTTAATGTCTGTTACTATGCTCTTGATACTCGTTGTTTGTGGATAATTTTGTTGTATATTTTAATGTGAAGTATTTCTTCCCGTGCCTCCTTCAAGAATTCTTCAGGAGTTGTGGATCTTAACATTCAAGATATTTGTAAGGATCTGGGTGTTACTGATTCCTTATCTCTTATCATGGTATGAAAACCAAACACTATTGGGTATTCACTTCCCAAATGGTCACACCTGCTCTCATCTAACTCCTCCCTTGAATCTGATCTCACCTTTAAACTGTACCACTACAACATCACGCTCCAAAAGTGTGTATCTCACTCAGCGCTACTTTAAAGTAACCACTACAAAATCTGGTCTGAAGATACTAAGTAAACTTCTACGACTCTTTGACCATCTGAAAGCAAGTATTACCAAAGATGGTGATATTCACCCCAACCCAGGCCCATCCATTGATTCAGACTGTGTCACCCCTATCTCAACTCATAGATCCTCTAGTTCCCTCCTCATCTTCCATCTTAATCTAAGAAGTATAAATAACAAGATACATAATCTACATGCTATGATAGCCACTCATCTCCCAGACATCATGTGTCTATCGGAAACATGGCTCAAACCATCCACTAAGGATGAAGAAATTCTTCCACCTGGATACAATATACTCAGGGTTGATCGGAAAAAAAAAAAAGGTGGTGGAATAGCAGTAATGTTTAGAAATACCCTGAATATCATTATGAATCCTACACAACCCCCCAAGGTCTCTAATATGGAACTAATTGCCCTAAAAATATGCCTAAACAAACAAAAGAGTATCAATCTTATTGTAGTCTACATCCCACCAGGGAAAAACTTGGAAACTGTGGAGCAAACCCTAAGCTGGCTTACCTCAAACTACCCTCAAGAAACAATTGCGCTAGGGGACTTCAACCTTGACTGGTCCCAGTACTCTGACCAGATGAATCCCCTGCCCATTAACCTATATGGCTTCTCCCAAAATATAAAATCTCCCACAAGAATAGGTAATTCCCAACAAAAACAAAGCATTATTGACTGGATTCTCACCAATAAAGACACACCTAACTATACCACGGGGACCCTCCCCAATGATCTTAGTGACCACCTTATCACCTTCATCATAAAACATAAACTGACGTGTACAAACCTTCCCATATATAAGCTAGTTAGAAACAAGAAGAAATTTGTTCTTGAACAATTTCTAGCAGAACTTAAATCCTGTAACTGGTCCATGCTAAAAACACTCCCCATCGACGAGAGTGTTACATACTTTAATGACACATTCCTTAAAATATTGGACTCTCATGCACCTAACCGATCCATCAGAGCAAAAATCAGGATTGCACCTTGGCTAACTAAAGATACCAAATCTAAAATTAAGCTCAGAGACCAGGCCTGGGTAAAGTGGCGTACCACCAAAGAACCCCTAGATCGCATCAAATTTCAGCAGCTTAGAAACTCAACAAAAGCAGATACTACCCGAGATAAAAATAATTATTTCCGTCATTTCCAGGACAAACACCAAAATAATCCAAAGAAGTTTTGGGCAGGTTTTAATAACCTCCTTTATTCTGGGAAATCAACTACCCCTACCCCGGAAAAACTTATAGGTAAAGATCCTGAAGTAATAGCTAACTCCTTTAACTCTTTCTTCACTGAGACCATTCAGGCACTAGCCAGTCAGTTACCTACTTCTTCCACCTCCTTAACCAGTCCTACTGGAAAAAATCTACCCGCCTTTAGTCTTCAACCAATATCCACCTCCTATATTAGAACTCTATTAAAGAAACTCAAACCATCCACCCTATCGGCTGATCGTCTCCCAGCCGAATACCTACAACTAGCATCTGACGTAATTGCCTATCCCATCTCAATCCTGATAAATAGAACTATCACTGAGGCCACCATTCCCTCAATCTGGAAAATATCATACGTCATCCCACTTTACAAGGGAGGCGCCTCTACGGAAACATCGAACTATAGACCTATAGCAATATTGTCGCCTATAGCAAAAATTATGGAAAGGTGTGCTCACAAGCAACTCCTACACTACCTTACCCTAAATAATCTTCTGTCAAAAACTCAACATGGGTTTCGCCCTCATCATAGTACTACCACTGCCCTCCTTTCCTTTGTTGATTCAGTAAACAACAATCGGAACAACAAATTAATTACTTCTGCTCTCTTTCTTGACTTGTCAAAAGCCTTTGACATGGTCAATCACCAACTATTGCTCCACACCCTTAAAACCCTTCACCTCGATAACCTAGCCCTACGTTGGTTTAATGCTTACCTTTCTGGTAGACAACAAGCAGTCCAGTGGCAAAGCACACTATCTCACTTGCTACCAAATACCATAGGAGTTCCCCAAGGCTCTATACTTGGTCCCCTTCTCTTCTCTGTATTCATAAACGACCTACACTCAGTCATCCCCAAAGCCACCTGCATTCAATATGCAGATGACTCCACCCTGATCTGTTCTGATGTCTCTCTCCATAATCTCCAAGTAGTCACCCAACACTGTTTTGCGGCAGTTGAAAAATGGTTTTCTGAATGGAAACTCATTCTAAATCCCATAAAAACTAAGCTACTTCTAATCTTCCCCACTTCTGGAACCCCCTTAGGCCTAAATCCACCACATTCTAATAATACGATCTTTCATGTTCAATCCATCAATGGCACCATCATCGAGCCTGTCACCAACACCAAACTACTAGGTGTTACTATTGACCACAAGCTCAAATTCGATGTTCACATTAGTCAAACTATTAAGACAGTAAACAAGAAACTAGGTTCCTTGTACAGAATCAAGAACTTTCTTACTCCGTATACCAAACTAACTATAGCACGGTCACATCTTCTCTCCACCCTACTGTATGCCTCCCCTGTCCTATCCTTCCTCAATAAAAATGAGCTCAACAAACTCTCAGTTGTCTATAACCATATCGCTAGATTTGTCACTGGTTCACCTTACAGTACTCATCACTGCCACAACCTAAAGAAACTTGAATGGTTAGAATTACCTAACCTTCTTAAATTCAACCAACTTGCGGAAGCATTTAAAATAATTAAGGAACCAGAAAAAAACCCTCTCTGAACAAACTCCTGACCCCCTACTCCAACCTTAACTGCCTCCGATCTTATAATAGTGTCCTGGTACAAACCATGAAATCAAATAACTCATGAGGTGATGCTATCTACGCCAATTCTATTGGAAGGCTCTGGAATTCCCTTCCTAATAACCTAAGACTGACAACTTCCCTCAGCCAGTTTAAAACCAGTCTCAAGTCACTACTTAAGGCCCACTGGCTATGCCCTTGTGACAATCCTGACTGACCATATAACTGCCTACTACCCACACACAATTATCTAAAGGACTCTCCACCTTAAATCTCTCTAGATCCCTTTAAACCTATTCTCTAAACACGTTGGCTCCTCATAGACGCCCCCCCCCCCGTATAACCATAGAATTTGACCTGTGAATGATCATATATCCTTCTCCCCGGTGATCTAAAGCTCAAACCTCATTACTTATTAACCTACTTGTATATCTGGGTATTTACTCATCATGTATTTGTGGAATTTAATAGAGTGTAATTGTAATTGAGTATCTCTGAACTTTGTATACTATTATTGCTGCTTATGTTGTTTATGTACTGTTGTTGTTTCTTTTCATATGTGGAGCTTTTCTCCCCGGGTTTCTGCTGAAAAGGGATATTTATCCAGTCGGACTAACCCGGTAAACAAATGTAAAATAAATAAATAAAATAAAAATACTATATGTAATTCACTGAAATATAGAGCTCTCTTGTTAATAACTAAAACAAAGGTAATGAGGATGGTTGAACTAATTCTTAAAAAATTCTCGTCAAGAGATTGTGCATTTTTGACTAAGCTATTTGTAACAGACATAAGGCCAGTGATAATGTACAATTCACTGTTGCATTTATAACTGTAACTTGTTTATTTTTGGAAGTATACAGCCTAAACATTCAAAGAGAAGGATACTTATTAAATGCCCTTCCTACGATTCAAGGCTTCAGAGCATTGGACTGGTTTCTGTCAGTTGTAGCTATGGTTGGCCTTTCAGGCATTTCAGGATGAAGATTTCTGTACTTTAACGAATGTTAAGTTGCTAGGACCTACATATTTTATATATATATATATATATATATATATATATATATATGTGTATATATATATATATATATATATATATATATATATATATATATAGGTCTACTTCACATCACCTAAATCTCATTTGATTGAATGTCATTTGACTGAGACCAAATCACCTAATTTTCAAAATACTTTTAAATTGTGAAGAAGAGGGTCATGCAGCTGTTGTGTTGTCTGCCCAAATTCCTGTGAGTTCTTTCTCAGTCCATTGATTTAGTGTTCCTCATTAGAGGCTGTTCTGTTTTTATTAAGTACTGAATAGAAAAGTGCATACAGTAAATTAATCTCTTCTGCTTTATACAGTCCTGTGCACTATGATAAAGTAATGTCACATATGCTTCATAGCCAAGCCATCGCTTTTCCTAAAAGATATGGTAGCAACATTACATTAAATGGTAAAGAAGTTAAATAGAAAGTCATATGGTACCCCATACTTATGAATGGGAGTTTCCTAAGATGAAAACTGATGGTTAAGTACCTGTTTGCAGTTGCTAAAAATAAAGGAAGCTTAATTGTTTCTCTTAAAGTCCACCACTAGAAATGCATTGGTGGTTCAAGACAACTGTTGATCAAGAAAAATGCAGGAAGTGAAGGTTCATGATTTATAATGAATTAAATTATGCAAATGCTCCTCATTGGTCTGTAAGTGATTGTGTTCTTCTGTATAGCAATCCAGAGTTGTATTCATCTATATCATAAACTGTTAATCCTAGTGAAGGCTGTGGGGAGAGCAACCTGAGCAATTTAGACTAGACTAGACTTCCTTGTCCTTAAGAACAGTACAGTGGTAATCTTGAGGATCTCCAGGCATTCCTAGGAAAGCAGAGAGATATAATCTGTCCATGATATCCTGGTTCTGCAATGAAGCTTTCTCCAGATACACTGTGCCCACTACAATGCCTATGGAAGACACCTGTGGTACATGCATTCTAGTTGCCCAGACCAGCTTAACTAGTTTCTTTAAATTCAGTGGAGTACTGGCTCTGCTGCTGGCTTACATTACCATATATTAAAAGGAGAAGGAGCTAGTAAGCTGTAGTACCTTTAAGTACATTTAAAATCCTGCCTTGCTTCCAAAACTATCGTCCCCCACATCCATTTTCTGCCTGTCTTATGCTCTGTTGATTACTTTTGTGGAGTCCCTGTGCATCATCCACTTAGGCTGTGCACTCCATGGGTCCATCCATGGAGTAGTTAGCGCCTACATTTGGCCGTATGTGCATCCTCACCTCTTCCTATTCAGGATGACCTGTTCACATCTACCTGACATGATCTTATATGCACATCATATGTTCCCTTCTCCTGTGGTTTGTGGTGAGAAAAGCCCCAGCCCCTAGGGTCCTTGGACATATCCCTTCTCTTACATTCCATACAACATGCTGATAACTTTCTTCTGGGCTGTAACCACCAGTCTGATTTCCCTGTAATTGTGTGGTCTTCAGAGCTATGCATAGTACTCTGGGGTGATCTGAATAGATCTGGTAGCGGAGAAGAATTGCCTGTCTGCTTTTGGAGTCTGTACCCCCCCGAATATGCACTAAAGCATTATTTTTAGGGGCTCCAACTATATTCTGACATAGCTGTTGGTTGTCCATACCCCCTGTGCTCAACAATCCAAGATCCTTTTTGTGCTACATAGCCATCAGTTCCACACCCCCACAGCTATGTCACACCAGGGGTGCTGTGGCCAGGTACAGTACTTTGCATATGTCTGCACTGAACCACAGCCTTCACTTTTCTGCTCACATGATCAGCTTTTCCAATCTTTCTTTAAAGTTTTCCCACTTCCCATTCCCTACCTGATGTTCGTTCCTCTTTTGTAGAGGAGTCTCCTATTCTTTTTCTCACAGATCTTTCTAAAACAAATGCATTGACAAGTATCTGTCTTGTTTGTTGCAACCCATTCAGCTGAATTTCTCTTTTTCACTCTCTGATGAAGAAGACCTGATGGAATATTAGTTTGATGTATTCGATATAGCAAGAGGTGACTTCAGCCACCCATGCTATGCAGCTTACTGTACTGTGACATTCCACAGTCAGTGGTACGTGTATTTTACTATTTTGCAGGGGAGCCAGCCCCCCCTGCGCCCCCCACACCCCCCTGCAAATTATATCAACTCCGAGATCGCACTACAATGAGAAAATGTGTTAATTTCCTGTTCCTCACTGAACCGAAATCAACGTTCACAATGGCAACTCAGATAATTGAACTATACTACCCATTTGCTGTAGTATAGTCATTTTTTTGAGTCAGCATTCTGCTCATTTGAAAACTGCCTTTCGACCACATGCAAGTAGACAGAAGTCACTTTGTGGATTCAGTAGTAAACCTATATATGTATATATATATATATATATATATATATGTATATATATAGAATACACACACACACACACACACACACACACACACACACACACACATACACACACAAGTACATGTAGATGAAGGAAACTTAACTTAAACAGAGCAGGAATGAGCATATGTACTTTGTTCATTCCCTTATTTGTAATTGATCATCTTTGTATATATATCTATGTCTATATCTATATATATATATATATATATATATATATATATATATATATATATATATATATATATATATATATATATATATATATAGGTGTGTATGTGTATATATGCTCACATGAGCGAAAATGCCAGTAATCGAAGTACACTCCCCGCTAAATATATATTCTAACTCCGAGGTCGCACTACAGTGAGGAAAGGGCAAATATCCCACTCCTCACTGTAACACGACCCCACATTCACAGTTTTGATTCCTGGCATTTTCGCTCATGTGAGCGTTAGCGCTAAAGTCTTTTCGTGCATCTAATATAGACCCATATATATATATATATATATATATATATATATATATATATATATATATATATTTTTTTTGTTATATATTGCATACTGTTGTACTGAAGTATTCATGGTTTTCATGTGCAGCTTTCTCCATCCTGGCGTTCTCAATCTGCGGCATTGCAAGTGAAATTGTTGTAGTGCTATTTACTTGTGCATATTTTAAATGTTTATCTGTTCTTAGCTTTAAGTTTTTTGTTCGTTTAATATCTTTTTGCAAATATGTACTTGAAAGCTACTGTCCTGTTTAGTTTTTTATTGCATTGTTTATATGTCATTGTCTTTAGTTGGAGCTTTTTTCCCTAGGCCTCTGCTGAAATGGGGCTTTTATGCATTTGGACTTTCCCAATAAGCAAATGCATGAAACATATTAATTGTGAAAAAATATGTTCAGTTGTTCTTACTATGGCAAGATATTTTACTCATTCTTACAAGCCACATCCTATTCCTTGGGTGATGAAAACCACCTGTCTACATGAGGGAAATAAGTATAATGAAAATTGGAATTGCTGGATCATGTGCTTGATTTTCCACTTCAGATCCAGGAGGGGGTGTTTACTATGTGCAATCTGTATATCTATCTTTCCAAACACATTTCTAATACATAGAAAAGTGTTTAACACTATACTGCATGTAATTGTACATAAACTTTAGGGATTAAAGGTGAATTAAGCTCTAAGTCGGTCTACAACAGGGCTACATGATTGTACACAACATTTAAGAATAGTAGGATTGTTGTCCTCACTAATTTCATCTCCATTGGTTCTTCAAGTAGTTGTCCTGTGGATACTATTTTTGGCATTTTTTTCCTCAACATCAAAACGGCCTCCAGTGTGTGACTTGCCAAATATGCAGATGACTACAAACTTGGAACCATACTTCTTACTCTGTTGTGACCCTTACCTTCAAGTAGTAATTGACTTTACCCAGAAGTAGTGCAGATAGAAATCACGTTGCCTTCATTGTCAAAAAATGCAGTATTCTGGCACATGGCAGCATTCCCCTGCCAGATTTATGTACACTTTATGGGTTTTTCACAATACTTCGACCCCTAATCCAACATTATTGGATAAGGAAGAAGTTAAAAATAAACTAAGTATCCCGCTAGAACAATTTTGTAAAAATATAAAAATAATATGCATGAGGCCATACCTTCAATGGGCTGCTTTGAAAGCACAGATATATAGTATTTTAATCGGTACTGCTTTGTATTATAAGAAATTGAGTAAGTAAAAAAAAAATAAAACTAATATTCAGGAACTTGAATATTAATTGACACACAACTATAATAAGTGTATAGCAGCACAAACTACATTACTACAAACAAATTGAAATGTTCTGTCCATATCACAGATACCCATGCTTAGTACTAGTATTTTTGATTCATTATTTTCTTAATGGGCACAGATACCCTCTAAATTATTGTCTTTCTTTAGATATTCTTTCTGTCTTTGAAAACATTTATTCATATCTTTGCAATAACAATATAACTGACCTGCATCCTGTGTATCTTTGAAAACATTTCCTCAAACCTTTACAATAACAGTACAACTGACTTGGATCTTGACCAGATGAATTTTTTTTCCAGTTTACAATTCAGATTATATGTCCTTATTAAATCAACACTTAAGTACTTCTGAAGTAGAGGAACGGAGGTAGTAAACAACTAAAACAGGAAAATTCTCAGATCCTGATGGATTTGCCTTCAGTTTTTTCAAGTCTTTCCCAAAATATTAACAACAATTTTGCTAATTTTATATAATGGTATTACTCTAAACAATTTTTTCTGACATTTATTTAAATAAGTCAAAAGCTATTCTTATTCCTAAACTAAATAATGACCTCTCTGATACTACCACTTTATAGACCTACTGAGCTCATTAACTGTGATATAAAAATTTGATAATCACACACAGATTGAAAAGAGTATTACTTTTTATTGCATTCTCCCCTTTTTGTCAGGCTTTTAAAAAAGCAGGCAATCCAATGACCAGATCCATACTCTTGGAACCTTACAATTGTTAAACCCTTTTATTATAAGTGGGATGTTTGCTCTTGCTTAGGATCTGTCTAAAACTTTTGATAGAAGTAGCATTCCCTTTTTTAAGGGAAAGTTATACTTAAGTTTGGCTTCCCCAATCCTTTCTTAATTTTCTTACACCATTGTATAACAATCACTCAAGTGAATTGGTTATGAATAACTGCATCTCAAATTAAATCATAATAAAAATAGTATTAGACAAGGATGTCTCCTTTCACCATATAATTTTAACATATATTTTGAACCTGTGTTCTTATTTCTCATTCAGAAGGCTTACTATAACGTACTAAATTGCCATTATCTGTTTTCACTGACAATTTACTTATTCATTTAACGTCCCTAACTCAGTCAGATATTCCACAAGTCATTCATTCCAAGAAGTTGTTTTCAAAATGCTCAGACAGATTGACCTTGCAAAACATATTTTTTTGGGAATTAGTATGATTTTATTGATATTGGTACATTAGATACACTCAAGGTTAAAATGCCCTTGACATATCTGAGAATTTCATTTAATCAAAATAAGAATTGGAATATAAATATGTTTTAAAAATTTGATCAACTATCCAATAGATGGAATAAGTTTAAATTTCCCTTTCTTTAATCACCTTTATTAAATTATCACATCAGAGGCAATCTTACAGCAACAGAAAAGAAAACAAACCATATTGATGTTATACCTACCGTATTAATGTTATACCTTTACATACATTATACATTACGTTTCCTTTTTTCTTTATAGATTTAATCAGTCCAGCATTACATAAATTGTGCAATTCCTGCTTTCCCTTAAACCTCACTCTTCATCCTGAACATTATTCTGCATGTATTGCTCCCACAGTTTTAAATTTATTTCTATGCAGTTTATTCCTTCCCTTTTCTAAAGACATATCTTCCAGTTCTTTCATATATTTTATTTTATTCAGTACTTCAAACAGTTGGTTTAGATTTTGATTTCCATTCTTTAGTAATTGTTTTTGACAGCCAGCAGAATTAAACTTAACAAGGACTTCCAATATCTAGGCAGTTCACATTCTGTGTCACAGCTCAAACAATTTCCTTAGTTACAACCATTTGGTCACCCAGTATTTCTGACAGAGTACTCTATAGGGAATTTTAAACTTTGCCAACTCATTACACTCCCAAAACATAAGTCCCCAGTTATTCTTTTTCTTCCCCAGCACACCTCCAATATTTGCTATCTACCTGAGGAAAAAAATTGAAGTCTGCTTGGGGTAACAAGAATACCTATGCAAACACTTCAAGCAAAAATCCTAAACACTCAGGACTTTGCTTACTTGGGAGCCATACGTCTCTCCTTCCATTTTTTCCCTTGTGAATTGCTTTTTCAGTCTCTCATCCCAATCTTTTTCCTCCTCTGATTGTGAAGTACCTTTTATGCCTTAATAATTATCACTTTTCTAACATCATCTTCTGTTCTAGATATAACTAAACATTCTATCAAACCATGTCTTTCACTTATGACTTCCCTATCCTTTACTCTTTATCTGTACTATTATGTCAATCTCTGGTAGAGAAGGTGGTCCTTAGCCTGTGGCCCAAATGTCTTCTTGGCCTTTTCTCACTCTCCCGGGATCACTTCATTGGCTCTGCTTGACAGAGGATCAGTAAATTAATCAATGGGGCGATGAAAGCCGACACACTCTGGCTAGGCTTATAAATGCCCTCAGGCAGCTAGCCTAGTACCTACCTATAAACTTTAACCTATTACCTTTTCCTGTCTAGTTATTTGGTCCCAATCATGGCTCCTTTGCCAGATTACTCCAGTACGTTCCATCCCTCTCTTGCCTATTTTCTCTAATACTGCTTGCAGCCATCCCTATTGGCAAAAATCTCCTCAATTCTTGTGTTGGCTTAGCTGTTGGAGTACTTTCAGCCACTTTATGGATATAGTATTCTGTATGTTTGTTCTTCTACTTAAGGAATTGCATCCAAACTTTCAGTCTGTCTCCTTATTTTTTGAACTTCCCCTTGCTTCATCATCATCATCATCTCTTTCCACTCCACTTTGAATTATAACCTTCTGCATGTGTTGTATGATCTTCAGCTGTATAGCTCTAAAATATACGTTCAAATCAGGTAATGCTAAGCCTTGTTCTGTTGAAAGAACCAATATATCCTACTTAAATCTTGCCCAGTTTCCCCACCCAGGTAAATTCCTCCAACACTTTATTAATTATTGTCCATAACTTCTTCTCTGGTTGATAACTCTCTCTCTCTCTCTCTATATATATATATATATATATATATATATATATATGTGTGTGTGTATGTATAAGGGTCTAAAATATTTTTACTGCTTGTATTTTACTGTCCATAGCCATAATCAGAAGCTTCCGGTTTCTCAGTTTTTGTATTATCTTTTGTTTATTCTTGTCCCTCATATCCTTAGTTGCCATAACAGAAGCCCTTTTAATCCATGCACTTAAATACTTCAGTTATTGTTTCCCCATAAACATGGATATTTCTGAACCAATTGTGGGTACATAATTAACAGCTATAACTTTTGTTTTAACGTTTAAATTGTCTCAAAATGTTTCACAACACTGAGATGTCCTTTTCTAGAGTTCTCTGGTACAAAATAATATCATCTGCAAATAAAACCAACTTTTCATGATTATCATACCAATGTATCCTTGAATTTCTGAATCCCTTAGTTTCTTTGCCAGGAGCTCTAAATATAAAGCAAATAATAAAGGGAAAAGAGGGCACCCCTGTCTGGTTCCTCTATTCAAACATCATTTATCATAGAGGAACTCCCATGTTAATTTTTTTCTCTGATCCTTTATATATCCTCCTAATTTAATTTTTCTTTTTTATCTAAGTTTGAAATCATCATAATGAATATGCTTCCCAAACTATGTTCTGTTATTTCAATAATTCATGATATATCCATTAAAGTCTATAAAACAATTACTTTTTCACTAAATACATTTATTTGGACTTCCAAATAAAAAAATGTAGTTATTCATATTTTATTGCTCCTAAGCATCATGGAGACCTTGTTCTTCTAGATTTTCTAATGTATTATTTGTCAGTTCAAGCAGAGTAATTAGAATTATAAATAGTAACTCAGACAATACTAGCTAGCATCCAGTGTGGTTAAAAACCTGGTCTAAATATTTTTTAAAAATCTGGCTTTTCCTTTCTTAAACAAACAAGATCAAATCTTACAAAATTAACAATACTTTTGTAAACTTAATATTTTTTTAGAAATAAAAAGATTTAGAAGATTATCTGTATAAATGTGTGTGTGTGTGTGTGTGTGTGTGTGTGTGTGTGTGTGTGTGTGTGTGTGTGTGTGTGTAAAACTGTCCGCTAGTGTATTAATAGTAACTCAACTTTTAAAGTAAATAATGCTAGTTCTGTCAGACTACCCTCTTCTTAAAAATGTAATTGACTGGAACATTATTTCAAAGGAACATGTTTCACTTGAACAGTTGAGACTGGATCTGTCACATCCCAAAGTATACCTTCCCCTTTTAACACAAATTTGGATACATTGGGCGGCACAGTGGTGCAGTGGTTAACATTGTCACCGCACAGCAAGAGGTTCTCCGGTTCGATTCGATTCTCGGCTGGGGTGCCTTCTGTGTGGAGTTTGCATGTTCTCCCTGTGTTCGCGTGGGTTTCCTCCGGGTACTCCGGTTTCCTCCCACATTCCAAAGACATGCATCTGGAGCATTTCTCCCCGGGCCTCCGCTGAAAACAGGCTATGTGGAACCTAGTCGGACATTCCCGGTCAACAAATGTTAAATAAAAATAATTTTTTTTTTTTTTTAAATAAAAAAATAAAATAAAATAAAATAAATTTAAAAAATAATTTTCAATCTTCTTTATGGTGAAAAGGTAACTTTTCTTAATGGTTTGTTAATAGCGCTACTATTGGATAACCCTATATCAAGAGTGTATAAGGCAATTACAACATTTAGATTGTAAGATTATTTCTACTTCTCAAAGTTGTGGCTCGAGGATGAAAATATCACTGCACAAAATAGTCATAAAAATATTCAAAATCAACTATTAAATGTATTCCTTTTAAGAAGGCTTTTATACATAGTTCATAATTGTTAAAAATGCCAATTTTACCACAGCTAAAAAAGCTTATTTTTAGTTTAGCTACACCTGTTCAGCATGGTTTTTTGTTTGTACATTTGATTAGCCAGGTATATATATATATATATATATATATATATATATATATATATATATTACTTCTGTGGAATGGTCTGCGAGTTAAGCTCCATTCCCAGGGTACCAAGATAATATATTGTCTTGGCAATTTCTCCTTCGCAGTTCTCCAAGTCATTTAAATTTCTGTGACCTGAGAATATTGATAATGTTGCTGTATGCTATTAAAATTTTATATTTCTAGGAATTGGAATTAAAATCAGTCACTCGGGGCACCGGTATATGACCTTCAAATATTAAAAGCTTCTAAAATATTATCTTACTCTACCAAAGAAAAGTCTCAGTGTCAAACATTGGGAGCACGTCTTACATATTATTTACTTATTTCTTTTTTTCTTATTATTTTTACCCTTGCATGTGACTTGGCTAAAATGGAATGTATAGTTATTACATTCTATCATCTAATGCCTACACATTTATCTTAGTTTTTGTCAGTATCAATTTAAAACTGTTGGAGACAAACAGGCATGATGTTCTTCGTGTTTCACTGTTGCAGTCATTACATTTGGGTAATCTGCTGGCAGGTTGCCCTCAGTCGGCCTGAATAACAAAGTTTTGGGTCCTGCATTGGTTGCTGTCTCCTCTTCCATGATGTCAGGTTGTCAGGGGTATAAAACATACAGCCTACGCCATTTTATTCAGTCTTTCTTGCCACGCGGTGCCCGAAGCAGAAGCAGTTCGCAAGTGCCGGTCGTCCGACTCCTGAAATTTTCGCATTCGAGTTTCAGAACTGAAGTCTTCAACTAAAGTTAAGTACCCCATTGGGGAAACTTTTTCTTGCTCCTTACCGATGTCAGTAAAAGTTAATAATTGCATTACTTGTGGGAAGCAAATACCTCATAAGGATTTTCATTTGTACTGTATTCCTTGCCTAGGCCCAGATCATAATGTGCCTTGCTGTCGGTTTTGTGCTAGATTTAACCAACACACTCTTAAGCTTCGGTATATTTTTGCTTCAAGATATTTTGGATTCGGATTTAATTAGACTGAAATGTCGGTTAGCAATCCGACTGCCGGAGTTCACAAAAAATGCAAAGAAAAAGAGACAGACCATCGAGGTCCAAAACCGATGACGAAGCTTCTCCTAAGCCAGTCACCGGTTCACCAGTACTCAGTGAGGCGCTTTCGCAGCCCCTGATACCCGCTACTTTTGAGTCACAGGCCTCTACCGAGACCCATGCGGAGTCCAGTATGCCACGAGATTCTCAGAGTATTGAACCCGCAGATGTCTCTCCCTTGGATGAGTCCTGAGCCGCTGAGCAGGCACCAGCTTCTGAGGGTGTTTTCAGGTCTCAACATTTTTATATAAAACAACACCAGCTTCAAAAACTCTTAAGTATACAAAATAGACTTATGAGCCACGTGTTCAGGCCCCTATGCCTAAAAAATAGATGATCAAAATGGCTGAGGACTTAATTGCCTTGATCAGGGGTTCCCACCCCCACCCCCCTGCTAAGAGGCCTAGGCAAGAAACTGATTATGAATCTTCAGATCAGGTTTCCATTTCTTCTGATTCTTCTTCTGATCAGGAATTTTCTGTACCACCCTATGAGGATTCAGATGCAGAAGAATCCATCCCATCTGCATCTCCTCCTGAGGATTATTTTTTTGGAGAAACCTTGCATACTTTAAGGGAACATTTTCATTGGGAGAGTCAGGATTTCTCTGAATCAAAAAAGAGGCTTAGGGATTTCCTTCTTCTTCCTCAGCATAGGACTTTCGCTATACCTCCTGTATTAGACATTGTTGATGATGTGTTTATGGAATCAAGCATGGCTCCTGATTCCCTACCTCCGGCTCCTAGTAAGCGAGACAGATATTACAGGGTTCCTGACTCCCACAAATTTCTATTCAAAAATCCTGCTGCTGATCCTGAAACTATCTCATAGGGTCCCAAAGGTGTAAAGGCCTCTACAGCCAAAAATCCTACCCCCTCTGATAGAGATTCCAGGGTGCTGGATAGATGGAGAAAGAAAGTTTATACATCTGCAACCTTGACAATTAGGGCCTTAAACTGCCAGTTTCATATCATTATTTTAGGAGGGCTTGTGCTGCTCATTGATTGCCCACTTGCAACTGCTCTAAACATCTAACAGAGCGTTCATGGGCTACCAGACGTAGCTGGTAACAGTATCCTGAGGTTAATTGGCTTTTGACTTCGTCAATTGAAGTCCACTGCACAGGATCTAGCGCTGCTGTATCCTTCTAGCCTTACCACCTTGGATGGTCCTACCTTTACCCCTCTACTCTACCCTTCACTCTGATACAAGAGAACTTCTTTTTCTCTTTATTTGCCTTGGATTACATGTGTGGACTACAGCGATTCTGTAATTATCTAGCACCTACACTGTGTAGTTATTAACTTTTATGTAATCCTACACTTATCTAATAGGAACTGACACATGTTCCACCGAGTGTGTAAGCGTTGAGATGTTACTATCATTAGCTTTTGAAGGTTAGTAACGCCAATAAAATATGTATTTTGCAACATTTGCGGCCACTCTTTGATCGGAACCCTAGAAAAACAGCCGCTGTGGTATGTGTGGATGACCTCCCTCTTTATTATATGCAATTCTTCTGGCTTAATCTGATGCTGTAATATAACTAACAAAGGGACCTGGAAAGATTTATACTTAGTAACGGCTTCAGTTAATACTAGCGTCTACGCTGAATTATTATGACTGTTACAACTCAATAAGATGCCTCTCAAGCTGATATAACCTAATTTAATCATTTATTCACTAGAAGAAATCCCTACCTTGCTAGAAAGCCTATGTTAGATTATTCTTTCATACTGTATGTAGAGTACAGCCAATATTTATCTCTTGACAGAATCGAATATATCACGAGTACTAAGTATCAGGGCATCTGCAATGTCTGTGTGTAGTGTACATTATGAATGTTATATAATTACTGTTATATACCCTAAAACACATTATACTAGAGTCTGTTTTACCTTGTGAGTTCCTATATGGTGTTCTGAATTGTATATGTAGCAAAGCAATACATATTTGTATAGAGTGTTTCTTTGGTGTCTTGCTATTTAGAATGACTGTACTTTTGCTGCTCTGATTGTACCTTCTCCTGAGCTTCATCCAGCAATGTTGAAAGAACTCTTTTTAATGCAGTATTTTAAATTTTGCTTAGTTATAATGTCTGTACTACCTACTAAGGTCAATTGTCTCTTTTCTCTCCATTACTTCTAGTCTTGCTCCCTCATTATTCCCCGCTCTCCAGCTTGCCTTCCTTCCACTAGAGGCTAAGAATTTGAATATCTGGAATCTCAGGACCCTTCCATTTTAACTGCGGTCTCATTTCTGTGCTCTTCCAAGAAAGGAAGAAAGAAAGTATGTGTTCTAATACTGGCAGAAAAGCTGACATTTAAGAGTATTATGTCTAGTAGCTTGTATTGTTAGCTTTTAGCCAGGACTACCAGCAGCCATACCCTCCTCTGCACTCAGTAGTTAAATTTCAAACCCTTACTCCCTCTTTTGTGCCTTCTTAGCTGACTCAATAGATAGGATCTAGTCCTTGACCAGCCCTTCACAGACACTTACGTCTACTGTATTAACATTCCCTGCCCAGTAGGTGGCCCCTCATCCAGTCCTCTCCATTATCCTATTCTGCTATCCCACAATTTACATCTCCCACGTCTTGCTGCCTATACCCTGCTCCTGCTATCCTATATATTTCTTCTAATACATTCTGCTGCCCATACCTTGCCTCCTTCCTTTCTTTCACATACCTGTTGCTGTTCTGTAATCACCACTTTCCTCCTCCGAACTTTACTACTTCACTTTATTATTCTCTACTCACCTGCACTTTCTCTTACCTGAGCAATCTGCAATCCACTGATTGTTCACCCTGAGCTGTTCTACTCTCTTGTATCTACCCGCTCCATTCGCCCTTCGGGCTCACTCCGCTCCCCTACCCTACCCCCAATTCCCACCCACCCAACTGCTCTTACATTTATCCCTCTGGTAGACTCCTCCCCTCTTTATCTACACCAGTTACTGGCCTTCCCACCACTCTCCTCTCCTCCCATCAATCATAGTCCACTCCATACCATTACATCCTCCTATCCTCCTACTAAGTAAAACCACTCCCTACATAAATTACACCAAAGTCACACCCCTGCTTTCTCTCTCTCTCTTTTTCCTACCTGTACTATTCCCTCCATACTTCCTTATGTACTCTCCACTCCTTCACACACTACAAATCCCTTTCATCACCCATTTAATTCTTATTCCACTGTACCTTACTACCTCCTATACCTCCTCTCCTCTTCCCCCTTCTTTTTGGTCCCACCTCGCAACTCCCATTCCACATTATAATCACACCACAACTCACTTCCATACCATATCATCCTCTCTACTACAGCACAATCCTCTCCAGTATTTTAAACCAACAATCTTACCTGCCTCTACAAGGCATTACTATCCTAAGGCTCTAATCTACTGCACACAACAGTCCAAAGGCAAACTAAA
The DNA here is from genome assembly GCF_019279795.1 of Protopterus annectens. Taxonomy (NCBI): domain Eukaryota; kingdom Metazoa; phylum Chordata; order Ceratodontiformes; family Protopteridae; genus Protopterus; species Protopterus annectens. The sequence goes on along the minus strand of NC_056746.1, from coordinate 493,457,442 downwards.
TCTTCTACTATTTCCCTTTTTCTTCCACCTATTTCTATCAGGTGATATCCACCCAAACCCCAGACCTAGCACTACTAACGATCTCTTCCCCCCCAAAACGTAGCAAACCCACTAATCTTAAAAGCTTAAAAATAGTTACTCTCAATGCCCAAAGTCTAAGAAATAAATCTACTCTTTTCCATGCCTGGCTTCACCACAACCTTCCAGATATTGTAGCCATCTCTGAGACTTGGCTAAAACCTACCATCTCTGACTCTGAAATCCTTCCCCCTGGTTTTCAAGCCCTTCGATCTGATCGCTTAAATAGAAAAGGTGGAGGAGTAGCCTTGATATTCTCCAGTCTACTCTCCATTATTCCTTACCCAAACCCTATTCCACAGGTTTACAATGCTGAACTAGTACTAGGTTTACTACAAATGAATATTCACAAAAGTATCTGCTTCATTTCCCTTTATATTCCCCCAGGTAACAATACTATCACCCTTGAAGAAATCCTCCAATGGGTCTCAACTAATATTAACCTAGAGACCTACATTTTAGGAGATGTTAATATAGACTGGAACAAAGTTAATAACCCTAACCCAACCATAGCTGTCAATCTTTACAACTTTACTCAATTAACCAACTCTATCACTAGACCCAACAAGAGCAATCCTCCAGGATCTACACTTGACTGGGTCTTACCTTCCCACCCCAACAATATTGTGGACTCAAGAATCCTTCCCGACTCTTTCAGTGACCACCTGCCTGCCTTCATCCACCGGGCAACCCAGTCTCCCCCCCCCCCCTCCAGCACCAATACCTACATACACACAACCTAACTAACTTTAATCTGCTAATTTTCTCTAATACCCTCAAACAAACTAACTGGAATAATCTAAAGGCTTTACCACTTGACAGCACTGTCGAAGCCTTTAACTCTACTTTCCTAAATATACTTAATTCCCAAGCGCCACCTCGAACTATAAGAATCAAATCTAAATCCGCACCATGGTTAACTAGGGAAACCAAACTTATGCAACAGAGAGACAAATGCTGGAAATTATCTCAGCTTAATAAACAACCAGAGACCCTGATTCAATATAAGCAACTCCACAACCTTACTCAAAGACAAACAATCCTACTATACGACTCTCCAAGCCAACCATTCTAAAAACCCCAAACAATTTTGGAAGTCCATTAATTCACTTCTCAACCCAGGCACCAAAAATAATCCTTGTCCAGATACTACCAAGTCTGACCCAGAAATTGCCACTCTTTTCAACTCCTTCTTTATTAATTCTATAGCTGAACTAAAGAAGTCCTTCCCTATTAACCCATCCTCACAGTTCAGTCACTCTACCCCAGCCTCCAAACCCATTTTACCCCCCACTTTTCAACTCAAACCAGTCTCTACCTCATATATAAAACAACTTCTCATCAAACTGAAACCTTGCTCTAATGCCCCAGATAACATTCCATCTAAATTCTTACAAATTGCTGCAGATGGAATCACCCTCCCCATTAGCATCCTAATCAACAGATCCTTACAGGAATCATACATCCCCAAGCTGTGGCATACTGCCTTTATACACCCCCTCCACAAGGGTGGTATAAACAATAATACCTCAAACTTTCGTCCCATAGCCATCCTCTCCCCAATTTCAAAAATATTGGAAAAATGTGTTCATGTTCAGCTAATGCTTTTCCTTACCAAAAACCACCTCCTCTCTCACACCCAACATGGCTTCCGTCCTGGCCATAGCACTATAACTGCTCTACTTTCATTCCTAGATATAGTCCATCGTGCCTGTGACTCTGGCAAAATAGTATCAACAGTCCTACTTGATCTCTCAAAAGCCTTTGACACTGTCTCCCATACTCACCTTCTTAGCCACCTAGCTAACCTTAACCTCTCACACAATACACTATCATGGTTCTCAAGTTACCTTTCAAACAGATCTCAAGCTGAAAAATGGAGGAAAGGCACCTCTAACTTCCTTCCTACCCCCACTGGAGTTCCCCAAGGTTCCATTCTTGGCCCCATGCTCTTCAATATATTCATCAATGACTTCCACTCTGCCATCCCAAATACTAAAATCGTACAATACGCCGATGACTCCACTTAAATCTGCTGTGCCACCAACCTCTCTGAACGTCTAGCACACACTCAAACTGCCTTCTCTACCACTGAGACCTGGATGCTCCAAAACCACCTATCTCTAAATGCTAACAAATCTAAAATACTAATCCCCCCCCCCCTCAGAATCCTTCCCTCTTGACAAAATGTCCTTCAAAATTAGAAACCATAACAACTCAACCATAGAAATTGTTCCCTATGCCAAACTTCTTGGAGTCACCATAGACAAAAACCTAAAGTTTGACACACATATTCAACTCAACATCAAGAAAACACATCAAAAACTTGGCCTGTTATACAGAAATATCCACTATTTCTCTCCTTCCTCTAGACAAACACTCGCCACCACCTATCTTCTTCCCTCTCTAATGTATGGTGCCCCTCTATTAACTAACTTATCTGCCTCCATCTCCTCAAAAATGTTAAGCTGTTACAATAAAATTTCAAAATTCGCTATCAAAGCCAAACACTCCTCCCATCATTGCTCTGCCATCCATTCACTAAACTGGCTAGAACTTCCCAACCTTCTAGACTACCTCCAACTTACCACTGCCCACAGGCTATTATTTAACCCTTCTAAATGTCCTGCACTATCCAACATCCTACAACCATATACCCCTAACAGGCCACTTAGATCTGCTCACCTAAACCTACTCACTGTCCACAATCCAAAGCGACCTGCCGGGCAGCACCTACTACCTTTTTCTTTAGCCAAAAAGTGGAACTCTCTCTCTCTCTCCTTTAAGAATGACAGAAAATCCTGACAACTTCAAAACTCTTCTCCATTCCTACCTGTTTTCTAAGTGGAAGTGCAACTGCACTTTCCCCACCTAGCCTCTTCACCGTCCACACTAACTGTATTGCTATACTATTTCCTGCTACCATCAACCTTGTTCCTGATTTACTTATTGTTTACTGTTGTCCTGTGTATATATGTAATTATTGTAAATAGTTTGCTCTTCCTTTATTCCCCTCCCTAACATTTATGCTTGTTCTACCACTCTGCCATAACTAGACTCAGACTCTATGTAACCTTAACCATCCATAGTAATATATGACTCTTTTGTTATGTAAACACCATACCTCTTATCGTCTCTGTGTCACAATCTACTAGTATTCATACCATTTAGACTGACTGTTGCATACTTCTGTATCTGTACCTTTGAATCTTATGTTAATTTTTATCTTTCGTATTTTGCATTATCTTTTGTATTATGTTAATTTTTATCTTTTGTCTTTTGTTTTATCTTTTGTATTTTTGTAATGTGGAGCTTTTCTCCCCGGGCCTCCACTGAAAATGGGCTCCTGAGCCCAGCGGACCTCCCCAGTCATCAAACTGAAATAAATAAATATGCTTAAATATCAACAGCATGTTATGGGCTTATTGAAACAGAAAATGATGTTGATTTCTGATTGTGTGGAAAATAAAGAATTACAGGAATTATTGCATGCAGCAGAAGAGGTTGGAAAGCATACTTTGCAATGTGGTTTTGATTCCATGGAGGCCTCTTGCAGGGCTGCAGTTACTGGATCTGTGATTAGCAGGCATGCCTGGCTCAAGGAGCAAAATCTGCTTGATCGTGTTAAAGCTAAATTGTTGGATGCCCCTTTACAGCATGATACTCTGGTAATAAGGCAGAAGAGGTTTTAAAGAAAATGGAAGACAAAGCTAAATCTATGCAAACTGTAAAATATTTCTTACAAGTGCAGCCACCCAGATTCAGTAGGCACTGGCCTAGTAAAAATTGGTCCTTTCCTGTGTCCAATAGAGCCTCTCAAGGCAAATCCAGGTGCTCAAAAGGCTCTAGATACCAATCACAGGGTTTTTACAGGTCAAAGCAATGGGGTGCCACCACCTCCAAATCTGGAGGAAACAAAGCACAACCCTATAGTAAGCAGTCTCAATGACTTCCCTCTACCATCACAAAGCACTTATCTTTTGGCAGCCCCCTGGGGGGGGGGGGGGGGATTAGCACTTCATGCTCAAAATTGGCAGTTAATTACCCAGGACAAGTGTGTATTAAACATAGTATCCCGTCCCTCATGGATATGGGGGATATTCAAACAGTACCAGAACAGGAAAAAGGACAAGGTTTTTATTCAAGACTGTTCCTGGTACCCAGAAAAGACCATGCCTGGCATCCAATACTGGATATATCGATTTTGAACACGTTCCTGGACATTCCAAAATTCAAAATGCTGACTTTACAACAGCTACTGCCTATGCTGGGCAGGAACGCTTGGTTAGTGACTCTAGACTTAAAAGAGGCATACCTGCATATCCCAATAAGGGAATTGTGCAGAAGATACCTCCGCTTCAAGGCAGGTTTTATGCATTACCAATTCTCTGTACTGCCCTTTGGCTTATCTATTACGTCCAGGGTCTTTACAAAGTGCCTGGTACCAGTAATTGCATTTTGCAGACAAAGAAACATACAAATTTATCCTTGGACGACTGTCTCATTCCAGCAGAGAACAAGGACATTCTTCTTCAACATCTGGCATTTGTAAAAAGGCTTCTAACATGCCTAGGGTACACAATAAACGAAAAGAAATCACAAATGGTACCCTCTCAAAAAATTACATTCCTGGGTGTAAGCTTGAATACAACTGCCCAGATGGCTTACCTTACGCCAGACAAAGGCAACTGACAATATACTTCAAGCAGATGGCAACAAAAACCCAGTTATCTGCAAGACAAATTCTGCAGGCTTTAGGGTTCATGGCATCCTGCATTCTACTAATTCCATATGCAAGACTGCATATGAGGAAACTTCAATGGTACCTAAAAAGTTTATGGAGTCAACATTGTCACAGTCTGGAAACAATGTTTCCTCTCATTCCCTGCCTACAATAGGAGTTTCTTTGGTGGGCAGAGACATGTCACCAAAACAAGGGACTGTCATTCACTCTACCCCCTCCCACCCAAACCCTAACTACAAACGCATCAGACTGTGCTTGGGGGGCCCACCTGGCAGGGAGATACATTCAGGGCATATGGAGCCCAAAACAAATGCAGCTGCATATCAGCCAGAAAAAGATGCTAGCTGTTCAGAATGCCCTGACAGCCTTCAAGGACTTACTACATCCAGGACATCTCCTGATAAAGACGGACAACACCACAGTTATGTGGTACATAAACAAGCAGGGGGGGGGGCACACATTCCTACCCCCCTTTGCAGACTAGCCATGGCATTGTGGAACACAGCTTTGACTTACCAAGTACATCTTCAAGCTCAGTTCCTGCCAGGAAAATAAAATACTCTGGCAGACGACCTAAGCAGAAATCGTATGGACCCGCACGAGTGAAAACTGGATCCACAAATTTTCAGCATGGTAACACAGAAATGGGGGAGCCCAGACATAGATCTATTTGCCTCTCCCCAAAATTATCAACTGGGCAAATTCTGCACAAGGACTTATCACAGACAAGCATGGAAAGTGGATGCCCTGTCCTTCACTTGGAAAAACCTATCAGTCTACGCCTTTCCCCCTCTGCCTCTTCTCTCCAAGGTCTTATTAAAGGTCAGACAGAAAAAAACAAAAATGATCCTAATTGCTCCGGACTGGCCTCGCCAGCACTGGTAACCAATTCTAAGGAATATGTCTCAACTCCCTCCTTGGTACTTGCCTCAAATACCTCCTCTACTGTCTCAGCAGAACAATCTAATTCTGCACACTCGGCTCCAAACTCTGAACCTTGCAGCATGGCTGATCATGTAATTATTCAAACAACAACTCTCAGTAAATCTGTGATGGATGTCATTTTGGAAGCCAGAAGGCCTAGTACTAGAAAATCTTATGCTGATAAATGGAAGAGATTCTGTGCTTGGAACCAAGCACAAGGAACGGACACAGCAAAACCAAATATCCCTCAGATTTTACAATACTTGACTGAGATGCTTGACAAGGGCCTATCTTTTTCTTCAATAAAAATCCATGCCTCTGCCATCTTGGCTCATTACAACACGGAGCCTCCCATCTTTTCTCATCCTCTGCTAAAACAGTATCTTAGAGGGGCCAAAAATTTAAGGCCTCCCAGAAGATCACCAACTCCTGCATGGGACCTCAATTTTGTGCTGGAAAAACTCACCCTGCCTCCTTTTGAACCAGCAGCTATTCCGGATATGAAGTTTTTATCTTGGAAAACAGCTTTCCTTTTGGCAATCACTTCAGCAAGAAGGGTTTCAGAACTACAGGCTCTCATGGCTGTGGAGCCTTTTATTACATTTTACCCGGACAGGGTGTCCCTCAGGACCAATCCTTCCTTTATGCCTAAGGTGGTGTCCAGTGTGGCTCTTAACCAAACTATTCACCTGCCAACATTTTAACCAAGTCCGCAGAACAAGTGGGAGCGGATTCTGCATTCATTGGACGTACACAGACAACTAAGATTCTAGTTAAACAGGACCAAATCTCTAAGAAAGTCTGAGCAACTACTGATGGCATTTGCTTCAGGATCAGAGGGGAAGGCTATATCAAAGCAGACTATTTCTAAGTGGATAAGCCACTGCATTCGTTTCTGCTACTTGCATCATGGTAAATCTGTGCTCAAGGGAATCAGGTCACATTTCACCAGGGCTGCCTCTACCTCAGCAGCCTTTCTCAGAGGAGTTTCAACCAAAGACATTCTAGAAGCTGCTACTTGGAGCTCTGTTCATACCTTCACAAAGCATTATCATTTGCCTCTCTTCTCTAAATCCAGGGCAGGCTTTGCCACTGCAGTTCTGCAGGGCCTTATAGCAGCTCCTAATGCTGTTTAGTTCCATCCTCCCATCCGTAGCTTTGGGATTCTACCCAAATGTAATGACTGCAACAGTGAAACACAAAGAACATAGTACAGTTGTGTACACTTGCCATAAATGTAGATGTTCAAGTGTATTCACTGTTGCAGTCCGGTTACCCACCCGCCATCCCCCTATTCTATAACTTCTCTTTCCTTCAGTATATTCTAAAGCCTTTGTGGTGTATTTGCTTTTAGAGGAAGGTAACGTTTATGTTGCTAAAAATGCAATGTGGGTTACGGATCCGATATCGGATCCGAGCCGACAACTTGTTTCAAGCTAATGGATCCGAGCTCCTAGCTCCTCCCTTCACCCATAATCCCCTGCTAACCCTCCATGACCTCAGATCTAGTTTGCAGCGCTTGTGGATGGCTGGATCCTTGTTGAGCTTGTCAGATAAGTGAAGAAAAGTTACTTTTTTCTAAGTACTTCTTGTCAGGAATTTCTTTTTTAGTTTAAATTAATACTTTTAAAGTGTGTCAGAGTTAGGTTCCTTATTTTTTAATTAGTACCCCCCCTTTGCTGGTCGCTAGTGTGTGAGTGTGTGTTGCGTTTCTTTTGGGGCCTGTGTGTGTGTGTGTAGTTGCTTTTCTTTTTTTCTTAAAAAAAAAAAAAAAAAAAAAAGGGAATGGCTGAGGCCCCAAAAGCCATATTTTCTAAATGTACCGAGTGTGGCCATAAGCTCTCCCCGGCTGATGGCCACACTCGTCGTGCCTTGGGGTTGAACACCTTACCTCGGGCTGTACCATCTGTGCAGCGTTCAACCCCAGGGCACTGAAAGAGCGGAGGTCGAAGCTGGTCCTGGCGGGACTTTTACCCCCAGATTCGGCTTTGGCCTCTGCTACCTGTGCTGCTCCCGTGGCTCCACCACAGCCTGTGGTCGCTGCCACTCCTGCCCCCCTGCCTCCGTCCGGGACTCAAACTCCCGCTAAAGTGTCAGAGGACAGGGAGGCCAGGAGGGAGAAACAGAGGGAGAAGCACCACAAGCAGCGGGCCGAGACCTCCGTTTCGGCCCCGCCAGCTAAGTGATCTTCTCCCTCCACTGCTTCTAGGTCTCCTCCTCCTCTGCTCCGATCCCCTTGTTTCTCCCCGGGGCCCGAGGAGGAGGAGACCCGATCTCCATCGAGGCAGCATTCCAGGCCTGCCTCGGTGGCCTCCTCGAGATCTACCTTCAGTTGATCCGATGCAGACTTGGACCGGATGATGCAAAGATTCATCCAGCCCCAGCTGCAGATGGGAGTGCTCTTGCCCCCCCCCCCCTCAGGGGAGGAGCTCGACACCTTTTTTCCACTCAATTGCTCCTTCCCCGACCCGCTACCCGGTTGGGCCTTCGAGCCGAGCAGCCTTGGAGCCGGGGGTGGGTCGGCGCCGACAGTACTTGGTACTTCAGATCCGACCCTGCCCTCGAGCCTGTCGAATCCGACCTCTCGGAGCCGTGGTCCGAGCTTCGGATCCGAGGGATTCAGTGTGCCTTCGGCTCCGTCCAGGTCGGAGCACACTGGTCCCTCTGATCCGACGGTTTCGGCGCCGGCTCTGATCCCTTCATCGGATCCAAGTGGGAGCCGACTTTCGGATCCATTTGAGAGTGGCTCTCCCTCGGCTTTCGATGTTGTGGAGAGGGCTCTGTTGAGAGCATCTGGACCCTCGGTCCTTGCATCGACTCCTCCCTGCACTCCCTCTCTGCTGGGCCAGGCTTCCATCACCCGGCCAAAGGGACAGCCTGCTTCGATGTCACAGATAGTTCCATTGGAACAAGATGTTGCTGGCGAGGCCTCCTCGGACAGTCCCCCCGAGGAAGCTCCCCGCAAGCATAAGTGCAAAAGGAGGCACGTGGACTCCCCTGAGTCCTTAACCGAGGACACGGACTTGGAGGAAGGGGAAGGCTCCCCAAGATCGCCCCCTGAGGATGTCTCCTGTGGAGACATCATGGAGATGCTGAGAATCAGAGGTGGGTGGTCTGCCCCTAAGTCTTACTCTGACGAGTCCGTGTTTCTGGAGGCATTCGAGGCAGGCCCGTCCACCTCTTGGGTGTCCCCTCCAGCCGACCCCCTGGTGGACCTCATTACCACCAGGGCGTGGAAGGATCCGGACACCGTGGAGCCAATACCGAAGCGACCGGATAGGATTCTTAGCCCCTCCTCAGACCGATCACATTGGAGTAAGGGGCCCCCTGTAGATGCCATGTTGACGGCAGCAGCCACAAAGAGGGAATTGGCTCAGGAGAGTCCCTCAGTCTATCCACCGAGCAAAGAGTCCCGTTTGATGGATCGCTTAGGGAAGCAAGTCTTTAGTTCAGCGACCTTCTCAGTAAGGTCTCTGAACTATATGGCACATGTCATCAGGATGCAGCGGGATCTTATCAAAGAATACGCTGCATCCCCCCTGAGTCCATGTCGGAGGAGGACAAACAATTGTACTCCACCCGAATGGCCACTCTGAGATCGATTTCAAACACCTCTATGCGGCTATTGTCCCACGCCACAGAGGGAGCCGCTAGGGCTAGCGGAGCAGGCCTAGTCATGAGACGTCAGGCCTGGCTCCGTCATTGCGACTTTACGGAGCCCTTTAAAGGGTCCTTCGCGAACGCCCCTTTTGATGGTTCTGCCCTATTTGGCAAATCAGTTCCTGAGACACTTGTCCAGAGCGAGAAGGACGGGAAGACGTTGTCTGCCATCGGAGTCCACTTCTCTGCTCCCCAGCGGTCCTTTTCAAGGAACCAAAAGGGTCAGAAGAAGATGTGGTTCCGGAAATCACAACATTCCCAACCAGCTCCGGACAACCAGTCCTGCCGTGGCAGAGGTGGACAGGGAGGACGCCGCCCCAGGGGCAGAGGGGCTCCGAGAAACTTTGGGTCCAGAGAGCCTTTTTCTGAGCGGCCCGCGCAGTAGCCCTGAGGGGTTGCCCGGCTGCTCCACTCTGGAGGCTGTCTGGGGGCGTTTTTCGAAACACCTAGCGGCATGGGAGTCCATCACACAGACCGCTGGGTGCTTCGCATCATATCCAGAGGGTACAAAATACAAATATTTCATGTCCCCCAATCCAGGAACCTCCCCGATGTACCACCCGATCAGAGGGAGGTCGCAGCCGCAGAAATATAGCAGCTGCTAAGAAAAAGAGCCATCCAGCCCGTCCCCCAAGACCAGCTCGGATTAGGGTTCTACTCCAGGTTCTTTTTGGTGCCAAAAAAGACGGGGGACTTGAGACCCATCCTAGACCTTTCCCGCTTGAACCTGTCAGTAACCAAGGAAAAATTCCGAATGGTCACTCTTCAATCTATCCTCCCCCTTTTGAGGGAAAACGATTGCATGTGCTCTATAGACCTCAAGGATGCGTACTACCACATCTTAATGGACAAACGATCCAGGAGGTTCCTTCGCTTCCGGCTGGGGGCCAGTCACTACCAGTTCAGGGTCCTTCCCTTTGGCCTCACCACAGCCCCCAGGGTGTTTACCAAAGTCTTAGCAGTGATTGCGGCCCACCTGAGACTCCAGGGAATTCAGGTCTTTCCGTACCTGGACGACTGGCTCCTGACCACACCAACAAGGCATCTACTTTGCTCGGCCAGAGACTTTTTTCTCCATCTAGCCCCACAACTAGGCATTACTATCAATGTCGGCAAATCTCTACTGGCTCCGATGCAGGTCATAGAATTCATAGGTGCCAGAATAGACACCAGAGATTTGCGAGCCTTCCTAACTTCCGAGAGAATCAGGAACCTACAACTTCATGTGCAGGCTATCCTTCATTCAGAGGCTTCACCAGCGGAATTGGTCCTGAGGGCACTAGGCTGCATGGCGGCAGCGATTACACTCCTTCCATGCGCCCATTTGAACATGCGAGTACTGCAATGGACTCTGTTAGTGCAATGGTCCTTCCTATCCCTTCCTCTACACCATCCCATTGCTATCAGAAAGGCTTGCAGGAGGGCGCTACTATGGTGACTGCAAGCATCGAACTTCCATACGGGCCGTCCCTTCTGCACCTCTCCCCCTATCGCCATGGTGACCACGGACGCTTCCCGCCTCAGGTGGGGGGGGGGCATTATTCAGGCAGGACAGTCCAAGACACGTGGAACGATACAGAGACCTCCCTGCATATCAACGTTCTGGAGATGAGAGCGGTGCTGTTGGCGTGTTCAGAGCTTCCTCCCCGCAGGAACGATTGCAATTCAGTCGGACAACATGTCGGTGGTCTGGTATATCAACAAACAGGGGGGAACCAGATCTTATCCTCTTTGCCACGAAGCCATGAGAGTGTGGGAATGGGCGATCTCCACCAACCGCTTTCTGATTGCAACGCACATTCTGGGGAGGACCAACATCCTAGCAGACAAGCTCAGCCGCACCCTTCTTACCCCGTATGAGTGGTCTCTCAATCCTCTAGTAGCGAAGCAGATATTCGCAACATGGGGGCAACCCTGCTGCGATCTTTTTGCATCTCCATCAAACACCAAATGCGACAATTTCTTCGCTCTAATTCCCCCTCCAGGGGAAACTCCAAGAGATGCTCTGGTGCATGCTTGGCCACCCGGTCTACTCTATGCCTATCCTCCTCTGCCAGTGATGATACAACTCTTACAGAAAGCCTCGTGGTTGGGGAGCAAGATGATTCTCATTGCCCCATTCTGGCCTCGACAAATTTGGTTCCCTTACCTGTGGTCTCACCTTGTGAATCACCCTTGGATTCTAGATCCTATTCCGGATCTCATCTCCCATTCGTTGGACTTGCCAACTCCAAACCTGGACAATCTGAAACTGACAGCTTGGTTGCTCCAGTTCCACTCCTAGTTAGGACTCCCGGTATCTCTTCACCAGTCAAAGCCATCCTCGTGGCAGCGCATAAGCCCTCCACCAGGAAAGTGTATCACAGTAAATGGAAACATTTTTCCATCTGGGCGGAACACCGCGATCTAGATCCCTTTACGGCTCCTCTTTCATCCATTTTAGACTTCCTAACTGAACTCTTTCAGGAAGGCGCTAGTTGTTCAACTGTCAGAGTGCAGTTGGCAGCCATATCTCATTATCATGTGGGACATGATACAGGGCCCTTGATGTCAGCCAAATTGTGTAAAACCTTTCTCAAGGGTACCTTTTTACTTAGACCCCCTGTAAAAGAAGCCGTACCCCCCTGGGATCTTACATTAGTTCTTCAAGCCTTGACTGCTCCACCCTTTGAACCCGCTGCTTCAGTGTATCTCAAATTCTTGTCATGGAAAACAGCATTCCTTGTAGCCATTACTTCAGCGAAAAGAGTGTCGGAGCTTCAGGCTCTTTTTGTGAAGCCTCCATACCTGATTTTTCACCCAGATAGAGTGTACCTCAGGATCATTCCCTCCTTTCTTCCCAAGATAGCATCAGAAACAAACATAAATCAATCCATAAATTTACCGGTCTTCTTCCCTAAATATCAAAATAAGGGAGAGTACAAGCTGCACTCATTGGTTGTTCATAAGCAGCTTTGTTTTTATACTCATAGGACAGCTGGCCATAGACAATCTGACCAGCTGTTCGTTTCCTTTGCCAAATTTAGCTTGGGGAAAGCTATCTCTAAAGTATCTTCATCTCGCTGGATTTCCCAATGTATCCTACTAGATTATCAAGCCTCGGGTAGACCCGCACCAGAAGGAGTTTGTGCTCATTCCACCTGCTCCATTTCTACTTCTGTGGCCTTCAAGTCTAGAGTTCCTTTGGATGATATTTGTTCTGCAGCCACTTGGGCTTCATCTCATACCTTTATCAACCACTACAAGCTAGACCTGCTTTCTAGAGGGAGAGCATCCTTTGGCTCTGCGGTGCTTCGTAATATCCTTCCATGATGGCCACCCAAGGTGCAGGTAGCTGGGGACTCTGTCCCACAGGTTGCTGACAAATGAACATTCTACTTCAGATTTAGAAGTTATGTACTCACCATAACGTTCCATCTGAGTAGGTAGTTCATTTGTCTGCAACCATCCCCCCCTCCTTCCCCCTGACCTTCTTCGGATCTACTAGTTGTTAAATATCCTTTATTGGATATATATTGAGAGGCAAACTCGATCTGAGGTCATGGAGGGTTAGCAGGGGATTATGTGTGAAGGGAGGAGCTAGGAGCTCGGATCCATTAGCTTGAAACAAGTTGCCGGCTCGGATCCGATATCGGATCCGTAACCCACAGGTTGCAGACAAATGAACTACCTACTCAGATGGAACGTTATGATGAGTAGAAAAACTGAATAAAATGGCATCGGCTGCATGTTTTGTACCCCTGACGACCTGATGCCATGGTAGAGGAGACAGCAACCAACGCAGGACCCAAGACTTTGTTATTCAGGCCGACTGAGGGCAACCTGCCAGCAGATTACCCAGATGTAATGAAATGACTGCAACAGTGAATACACTCAAACATCTACATTTATGGTAAGTGTATACAACTGTACTTTATTTTATCTAATGTAACTACATTGCGTTATCTTTCCTAGATGTTTGTTGCTGCAAACAGTTTTAATTATTTGGAAGGTTTTAGCTGTTTTGTGTTGTAATATACATACTATAACACAATGCATTTTCACATTGTGTATGCTTTCTTTGTTATGCTATGCCTTATGGATATTCATGCTGCTTGGAAAATAATAAACCATGTTTTGAAAAAAGTATATACTTCTAATGGTCAACATGCTGATAAATCACTCCAAGTATCCATAGTCTTTGTAGAGGAAGACCTTTTAATATTCATGTAGTTACTACCAACTTCAGATTATATGATATTGCTCACCTGCTCCTTTGTGGGATTGTAAACTGTACAGCGGACAAGCCTGGTTGGCTCTTATTCCTACACTTTCTTGATTTTCCAGAGACAGGATTTCATTATTTCCTCTTATCTCCATGCATGCTGTCATAGTCTCAGAGGTTCCCCTTTAGTCTACCCTTGTAACTACATTTCCTATCTGTATAAACATACTCACAGCACTGCTTGTATATAATGTAGAATGTTCTAGTATTACTGCAAGTGAGGGAAGGGAAAATGCTTTACAGTTAATCAGTGCCTGAGCAGTGGAGTCATTTATTCACCTCACCTGTTGTTACCCCTTTTGCATTAATTAGCATGTCATACCAAGGCTATTCTGCTTCCTGGATAAGGGCCTTACTGTCTACATAGGTACATACTCAACTAAAGCTTATGTGTTTTCCTCTCCCATTTCATTGCCTGCAAGATAATGTTTCTAGTGAGTGCAGTTCTTCTGCTTCCCATCCACTAATTCATCTCATAAGTTCTTTATCCTTCTTTCTTGTGTTTTGTGGTTACTACACTGCAGCTATCAGTCAGGACTCTCCTGCTTTTTCCATCAGCCTCAAGGCCAATATGTTGTTTTTTCCTTCCTTTTTGTCATCCTCTGTCTTTTTCACTGTTCCTTTTTATCCAGTCTGAGTGATCATTTCCTGCCCACCACTTATATTGCTCCTTCTTTACTTTTTGTGCAACTGCAAATATTGTTCTGTTTTGATCTTGCATATTTGCATATGTTATGTTTCATCTTGGCTTACGTAGGTTTCTGACATTTCAGAGTAATCCTACTTCCGTTTATTACATTCTCCTTTATTCATTACATTGTTTTCTGTATTTATCTCCTATCTTCAATTGTCCTCTTTGAATTTTGAAACTCTGCAGTGCATGTCTTGAATCTACCAAAACGTAAATGCAGTCAATTAAAACATAATAGTAAAGTATGAAGCTCACTGTTTTCCACATAAAAGTTTTTGTGGGAATGCACCCCCAGTACAGCCAGAAGTCTGATGTTGTTGTTGTACCCTGGAGAAGAGATGCTCTGAGCTACAGCACTTTCAGAGTTAGTGTATATACATATATATTCCTTTGTAATTGTTCTTAATTCTTGAAGTTCCATGGATCACTGTTATTGTTCTAGAACATACAACAGGTACCCCTCCATCACTTCTCCTTCCTTATCTCTCTCACAAATAATGCTGCTGCTAAGTGCCCTCACAGTATCTTTCTAAAGGAACGTATATTCCTCAAATCAACTTTGAAAACATCCTTTACAGTTAAACTTGAATGCTAGAAATCCATAGTATTTAGAGTAGTATTGACTAGTAATTATAATAGGAGTACGTTAAGCAGCAGTAAGGTAATGTGATTAATTCTTTGCGTAACATACTTGAAAACGGTACTGGAGATACCTAAAAGCAGTCTCGTGTGTCACCCACATAACCTCATTTCCATTGTTATCTGCTGTAATCACTGCTATGCTAGCAACCAAATGGTTGTCCCACATGTGGACTCGTAGGCTGTCTTCCTTCTTGCCTGTTCATTTTTGGCATTCCTGACCCATTAAACCTCGTCATAAATCAAAAGAAGATCTCGGACTGTAACAGACCTTCCCTTGACACAGCCACTGTCTGTTCCACGTTTCTCCATCCTTTATTTTGTCATCTACCATGACACAGCCTTTTCTCCACATACAAGATCCCTTTGCTGTAACCACTCTGTAGTCAGTGGCTTCTGATTTAGTACTTTCGTGGTCTGTTGATGCCTCACTCATACTCTGCAATGCTGATAATTTAATCGGAGTGACATTCAGCAAAAGAGTGAGTCATTCTTTGTCTTGTTACAACCTGCAATATCTTTTATAACAAAATTCCAGAATTGTCATCACAGTGGTTATCTGACATGAACTTTCTTTTACCTATGTAGGCTAGTCCAAGTGAAGACATTTCTTAATAAAGTTAATACAGGTAAAATTTTTTGAGTGTTATATTTTATAAACTTTACAAGTCTACAGGACTGCAATTAGTCACCATAACAAAATCAGTTTCTCTCAACATTTAAGCAGAGTAGGTTGCATACAAAAAGCATTTGTTAAGCTTTCACTTACAGTGCTGTGCAATTAACCAGGTCACCATTTTCGTCAGCCATAGGGCTCTTTTTTTCTACTTGAGTGTTTGCCTCCTTCCCCTGTAACTTAAGTAAACTGACTCTTACATTAAGAGCTATAATACTTACCTTATAGCTTTAGGACATCTTGGGAAACCTTGTAAACTGCAATAGCCCTGCTACGTTCGCCCTCACTATGCTCGAGCTGTCTTCGCTCCCCTCCCTGCCCCCAATTCCCTCCCGCCCCCAGTACCTCTAAATTTAAAGTACTATAGCCACTCCCCCACTTTCTAGATCCTATCTGCTTTCATCTGGGATAATTCCTCCCACCCCCATTCTTTTACCTACATTTTAATAGCACCTATTAGCTTTCATCTGGCATTCTCCCATCCCCCTTCCAGTACCTTTACCTCACCACTCTATCTTCTGGTGTTGCATCACCAGGTAAAACAGTTCCTTAACTCACTAGCTGAATCACAAATAATGATATACTCCTCTTCACTACCCCTCTTGTTCACACCATACCTCCTTACCTTGTATGAAAACCAGTTTCTCACGGGATTTCAGGTCCCGAAAGGCCATACTATCACCCCGGCTGTAAATCCTCCCACCTTCAACCATACTTACAGTACTAAGTCCTATCCAACATCTTGTTCAGTCTATCAACATCTCAACCCCAGGCATATTAGCTCTGGATCCAAACACGATCACAGACTAATAAACAAATTCCTGAAGTTCATCACCAAGTATAGACTTAACCTAATACTTGGTGGTGATATTCACACCAGCCCTGACCCACCCACTTCAGATACACATACCCCCTCTACTTACAATTTAAGCTACAAACCTACAATTAATAGGCCAACTAACTCTCTCCTAGCCTGTCATCTCAATATTATAAGCATTAATAACAAGGTACATGAATTGCATGCACTTCTGGATGTCCACTCCTCTGAGATTCTCTGTTTATCTGAAACCTGGTTAAAACCTAACACTACAGACAATGAAGTGTTACCACCTGGGTACAACATGCACAGGCTGGATCGTGCTTCCAGGAAGGGGGTGGGGTAGCTGTACTCTCTAAATCTGAGTTGAATGTCACCATAGATGTAATGCAATGGCCTCGATTAATAACTCAGAGATTCTTGCCACCAAATTGCAACTTAATAAAAATAAATGCATTAATGTCATCTGTATGTACATTCCCCCAGGTAACAATATGTCTACTCTTGAAGGTATCCTGCACTGGCTGTCATGTCACTACCCCCAAGAAACCCTACTACTTGGAGACTTTAACATAGACTGGGGCACCTGCTCCTCAGAATCCCCAACCACCCATATTAACCTGCATGCATTTACACAAATCATATCCACCCCTACCAGGATAGGTAAACCCAACCAAAAAGAAAGCATACTTGACTGGGTACTCATAAATAGTCACCCCCAACTGTACACCTTTGGTGCCCTCCCTGATGGCCTAAGCGATCATCTTCTCACATATGTAATTAAGCACAAAGCCATTAATTCCCAACAACCCTTACTCAGAAAGGTTAGAAACAATAAAGACTTTGACCCTGCCAAATTCCAACAAGAACTAAACTCATGTAATTGGTCTATTCTAAAACACCTCCCCTTAGAGGAAGCAGTAGCATACTTTAACAACAAATTCCTTGAGATCCTTGATTTGCATGCACCTGTTTGTTCAAAGAGAACAAAGGCAAAAACTGTGCCATGGCTTTCTAAAGAGTCTAAACTCAAAATTACCCTTGGAAACAAAGCATGGGCTTTATGGCGTTCTTCTAAAGACCCCCAAGATCACATTAAATACAGGCAATCCAGGAACGGAACTAAAAAATCCATTTTACAAGACAAAAAAACAATACCACTGTAATTTACAGACAGTAAATCAAAATAACCCTCAGAAGTTTTGGGCAGGTTTAAATAATCTACTACATCCTGGACAAATTTCAACCCCAATCCCTGCTGCTACTATTGATAAAACCCCTGAAGATGTTTCTGACAGTTTTAACTGAGTCTTTACTGAGACAATTCAAGCCCTAGCTAGCCAACTACCTCCTAGCTCCCCTGGTCCTGAAAGTACCACCCCTAGAAACCTACTCGCGTTCAGCTTCCAACCAGTCGCCAATTCACTTATCCGTACCTTGATCAAAAAATTAAAACCCACTACACTTTCTGCTAATCAACTCCCTGCCGAGTACTTACAAAAATCAGCTGATGCTATTGCTTACCCCCCGTCTCAATACTAATCAATCGAACCATAGTAGAAGCTAAAATTCCCACCATCTGGAAAATATCCTATGTAATCCCACTTTACAAAGGAGGCAGCTCTACTGAATTCTCCAATTATAGGCCAATAGCTATACTCTCTCCACTTGCAAAGATTATGGAAAAATGTATTCATAGACAAATGTTGCACCACCTAATCCAGAATCACCTTATGGCAGACACTCAGCATGGCTTCTGTCCTCATCACAGCACTACTTCAGCCCTCCTAGCCTTTACCAACACCATAAACGATAATCGCAACAATAATTATATATCCTCAGCCCTTTTCTTGGATCTTTCCAAGGCATTCGATATGGTTGAATACCAACTTTTAATCCACACCCTGCAAACATTCTGTCTCGATACTAGAGCCCTTCAGTGGTTTCAATCCTACCTGAATGGTCGACAGCAGGCTGTCCTCTGGCAGAACAAACTCTCTAATCTTCTACCTAACACCCTTGGAGTACCACAAGTCTCTATACTAGGGCCCTTGCTGTTCTCCATCTTCATTAACGAACTTTATACTGTCATCCCAAAAGTCAGCTGTATCCAATATGCTGATGACTCTACTCTGATTTGCTCGGCCACATCTCCAATAGAGTTATGGTCAGCTACCCAGACCATCTTTAATACAATAGAAAACTGACTTTCTGAACGTCGTCTGATCCTAAATCCCAAAAAAACTAAAATGCTGTTATTTTCACCAACACGTAGGTCTACCGCTTTCACCTTTACCATAAATTCAAATGATGGCACAATAATCTCCCCTGACTCCTCTACAAAACTATTAGGTGTCATCATAGATAATAACCTAAAATTCAACCTACATGTTAACCAAACTATCAAAACCATCAATAAAAAACTAGGGTCACTTTACAGAATAAAAGCCTTCCTAACCCCTCCAGCTAAAATTGCCATAGCTCACTCTCACCTTCTTTCAACCCTTCTGTATGCATCCCCTCTACTTTCAAATTTAAACAAGACTGTCCTTAACAAACTCTCAGTTTGCTACAACCACATTGCCAGATTTGCCACTGGGCTGCCTTTTAGAACACATCATTGCATCAATCTAACTTGGCTTGAACTACCCAGCCTAATCCAGTACAACCAACTGATTATGGCCTATAAAATCTTCTATAATCCGGACAATACTCCTGCACTTAAAAATATTGTCACCCCCTATAACAATCCTAGACCGCTTCGATCCTCTAACAAACTACTAATTCAGACTAGCAAAATTAATAACACAGCTGCTGACTCTTTCTTTGCAAACTCTGTGAGTAGACCCTGGAACTCTCTTCCAGTTGATATTACCTTACTTTCTACCTTGGGTCAATTTAAAACTACACTCAAACAACATTTGGCACTTAACTGGCTATGTCAATGTATCAAGCCTGGCTAACTCTCTCTAGAATGTGTAAAAATCTGTTAACCATCTTACTGTGTAATTTAATTTAATCCTGATTTACACTCTGGATTAACTCTAACCTGTGGAATTTGTTTAAATTGCTTACCTATGTAATCACTGTAAATAGTCTGTAATATGTAATGCTGGTATTATGTAATGCTGTATCTGCTTACCCTTGGAGCTTTTCTCCCCGGGCCTCTGCTGAAAATGGACATGCATCTATGCATGTTGGACTATCCCAGTCAACAAATGTAAAATAAATAAATAAATAAATAAAAAACTTTTAAGGGCATTAGAAGATCTTAACATAATTTTGGTGACTTTTCTCCTGAATGACAGAGTTGCTGTTTGTGTTAACAGACCATTGCTAATTGCCTTGCACAGCATTATTTCTGCTGGCCACCATCAGTCTGACATTTTCTAGATAAAATTACACTCTGACAGGGTATGCTTACTTTCTGTGGCATGCTCTGAGAAGGTGACACTGTCATATACTTGGCTGCATATCAAATGCATGAGTGCTAAATGAAGACTAGCATTTTATAAACTACAGAATGAATAAGTAAAACGATAGACATGTCAAACTGAAGAATACAGAAAATAGTTTAACTGTAATTAAATATTCAAATATACTACAACAAAGTTTACCTGTTCAGAACTTATGAAATAGTTCTCAGTATATTTTGTAGAAAGTTGCACCTCTGTAACCCCTGTATACTAACTGCAGGGTTACAGTACATAGGTAGTATATATAAATTAATTTAAATAAAATAAACAACTTTTACAAGTACTACAAACTGTTGTGACCAGAGGCTTTGTGCCTCCCTGCAGAATACTTTGAAATGCATGTTATATTCTGTTAAAATTAAATGTATTTCTTTATGAAAGCAAGTCCGCTTCTTGGAAGATGACTGCATGTCTGTTTTACCTTTTGTTTTCAACTAAATGGTAGTCTTTTGTTTCTGTTTCATATGGAGCCCCCATAATTGTGTAGTTAGCACTTGGGTGAGGGTCCATGTGTTAGAAAGTTCTTATTCATTGCCTCAGAAACTGGTGTGAATATCTTATTGCCCTTTATATTCATTTTAAGACATCTTTAAGTACATCCCAGTAACTCTGAGTCTTAAGTTGATGTAGAGCTTTTTTAATTTCAGTACAGTGCTAAGTAGGATGGGGATTTAGGGGCTTAGAAATAAGTATGCTTTTGTAGTAGAAGTTCTTTGAAGAAATGCCAATAATACATTAGACCACAGTTCGCTGCATTCCTCTTCTGTTCTGTCTAAATAATTTAGCTAGGCTAGAGTTAACAGGTCTGCTGAACATTTTCTTTACCTTTTTTTTTCCTGTAATATTTCTGCAGAGAAAAGTATATATTTTGATGGGAAAAATTCTGGGGGAACCATTCACTTAAAACTTGGCACCAGGAGTAACCCCATACGAACGTATGTCTTGTGGAGCTGCTGTTTTACATGGCAGACTTCAAGAATGACATGTTGAGAAGATTTGTTATTGCAAAGACTTATGTTCCGTAGTTGTGCGCCATGCCTCCTTTCAGAATCGTTTATGTCAAAGTGAAAAAAATGCTTCTCCATCTTACTTTTTCAGCATCTTATGGCTTACCTGTTCTTGCATGGAGTTTTTTGACTGCTTTTAAAAGTTTGCTAGATGTTAGCATGCACTTTGTGTGCTTTGTTTAGTGTCTGTGGTCTTTTGGTAGGAAATTTTTCCGAGATGGTATCACTTTACCTACAGGGAAGAGGCTCTAAGGATGTTTCCACCTGAGCATTCCTAATTCAAGGCTGTGTGCAGATTACAGATGCCTGTTTTTGGTTGTTCCTCTATGCATACTCAGCTTCATGGTCACTTGGATATAACATGGAAACAGTTAATATGCTAAGTGTCTTGCAAAAGTGGCATCTTTGTAAAATGAAAGTGTGTTATAAAACAAGCATTGTTTGATGGAGTCAGTAAAATTTATTTTTATTTATATTTATTTTACATTTGTTGACCGGGATAGTCCGACTGGATACATGTCCATTTTCAGCGGAGGCCCGGGGAGAAAAGCTCCAAAGGTAGTTACAAAAGAAAACATACATAGAACAAATTAAGCACAGTTTTTTGACTCTGTAGAGCCAAGTAAGTTATACAATCTCACAAATTTATGAAATAGTTTACGAAATTACAACAGAAATAAATTGCAGGTGAAATAGTATTGGTACACAAATATAACTAAAGATTTAGTCAGGCTTGGAGCAAGGACATAACCAATGAGAACTGAAATACTGCTTGAGACTTTTCTTGAATTGAGTTAGGTTAGTCTCTAGTCTAGAGTAATGTCAGCAGGCAGTGAGTTCCAAGTTTTGCCAATAGAGTTGCCAAAGAGTCACCGGCTGAGTTGTTGGATTTGACAGTCTAAACTGCCAGTCTGTTAGATGAACGAAGTGGTCTGGGGTTGCAGTAGGGGTAGATAATGTTTTTAAGTGCAGGTGTTTTTTCAGGGTGGTAAAGTACTTTATGAGCCACTATAAGTTGGTTGTACTGAATTAGCTTGAATTAGGTTAAATGATTTCATCACTGAAATGGTAGCAGAAGTGTGGTGGGCTTTTCATTGGTGTGAAAGAGACTGCATGACAAAAAGCTTTGAATATATAAGTAAACTGAAAAGATGTACAAGGCTGACTTAGCTATCCATAGCCAAATGTGAACTGAAGCAGAAAAGAGAGGCTGACTTGGCCATCCACAGCCAAATATTAATCGCAGCGGAAAAGACAGAAGAATTGTGCTGTGAGTACATTGGATTCTATCTGAGGTGCCAGTGAACTAGGCCACTGCAGGGTCAGCCATAGTGGACTGTACTCCACCCCTACACCTGGAGAGATTCTGAGTAGCCTTCTGTAGAAAGGCAGAAACTCATTCATTGTAGATCAAAGAGAGCTCTGTCTTCATGTTGGTATGGTGGAATAAGACGTTTATTGTAGTCTGACTCTGGATACTGACCATAATCTTATGAAAGTGAGTATAGTTACACAGGTTGGCTCCCTTGTGTTCACCCCTTGTGTTTGCATGCTCACTTTCTGAACTAAAAAAAAATACGTTTGATATGATTCCCATAAGAAATTACTGTATAGCCCCTAAGCTCTTACTACCATTAATGTTTATCTTTCTGTTCCACCATGATGGCCTGGAAACAGTCTGCTTTTCTGTGGTTGTTTAAATGATGGTGCACTGTAAGATGGACCACGTTTTTGACAGCTTGAAAAGTGATATTTTATATAGGTGATAGTTTGTGTGTGTGTGTGTGTGTGTGTGTGTGTGTGTGTGTGTGTGTGTGTGTGTGTGTGTGTGTGTGTGGAAGGGAGACAGGAACTTTGGGATTGCTTGCTACTACACTACTTTTTTCCCCCAAGTAATTTTGTCTGCTGATCTGTGGAAGCCAGTTCTAGAAATGAGTAGGTTGCAAGGCTTTGCAGTGTGCAATAAGACCAGCATCATCATAATTTTTTTTAATTATCCTGAGGTTTTCCTGTGGTGTAGCACCATACAGGGTCATAACTCTTCATCTGAAATGACTTGAATAAAGGGCAGCTTTTTCAAACTCTTGAGTCAACTATTGCAGTTGCTATAGCAGCGGTCAGTTATGCATCATGACAAGGACAGTCACTGAGTGCAGATTGCTGATCAGCATAGCTGAAGAGGAAGGAGACACTTAAAATAAAGAGATTTAAGCCTTAAGCTGTAAATAAAGTGAGACTCTTAAGCAGTTATTTTTGCATACATTTGTCGGTGAGCCTAAAGGTGTTTTAGGTATTTTGTCTTTGAGTCAAGGGTGCAGATATTTGATCTTTGAAGTCTCTGTTTTATCTTGCTTAGTATTTCCAGTTCAGCTGCTGGCTAAGTAGCAGCATTAATCTTATCTCTTTAGCTTTATGGCTGCATGTTGATTAGCACTCGCAGTAAACTGCTGTGATATGTGATGCTACAGAAAGTGTTTTGCACCTTGCTAAAACAAGCAGTGCTACTGCTTCCTCGGTGAAATACAAGTACTGATATTTTGCTTCCACATTTTATTGCCATCTCTTGCAGCAGAAATCACAATCTGTAAGGCTTCAAATCAGGAAGACATATTTAACTCAAGGATACCAGTTTTTCACATGATGCTGTAAAGTGGTATCTTAAGTTGTCCGAGCATCTCCACAAGCTGCACTCCAAATATCTGACATATTTTATGAAAAAGAAAATCAAAACAGGTTATAAAACCTCTTTAAATCCTTACTTGTTACCATTTTTTGTTATTGTCATGAATGACAAGATTCATTGATGGCAGCCAGCTGAAAAACAGCATATGCACTTTGAACCTATTCTAAAACCAAAAAAGAACTCCACCAAAACGGTAAGCTCATCTTTTGGCAGAGTAATTTTTCTCAAAAGTGCAGTACAACAGTGAAAGAAAAAAATATTTACGTATTTTCAGTTTTGTCTCACACAGGTTTTGGCTGACCTTTCTACATCCTAGAGAAGACTGGAAGAGATAGCTAGAGAGGTAGGGGTTAATGCACACTAACAGCTTTCCCATCCCAGGAAGGGGGCCCATAGTTGGAGTCCTGGCACAGGGCCATCATCTGGGGGAAGGCCCATCATTGCAACTTCTGCAGTAGGAAATCTGGGAATGCGAGCCACCCCCGAAGTGTGTATGGCACTTCAGCTGAGCATGGCAGCAACATGGAATCAGACAGTTACACTGGCTCGGTGTACAGGCAGTGTCCAGCAAGCAGGCTGGGTGCAAGGAAGCATCCAAAAAAATCTCCTAATCCTCAGTGGGTGATGTGTGCAGTCCCCAGTTGTAAACTCTCTTTTGCATGGTCCTAGAACAGTTGGAGGTGAGGGGGTGGTTGAATGGGCGAGTAAGGATGGTGACTTGATGGCCATGGGGGGGGGGGGGGGCTGAAAACATAAATTAAATAAAGTTACTTCAGCAGATTTAATTTGCTTCTTTCTTGTACCTGATTATGCATCCTCTGTAGCTGCACACCATTTTAACTTTCTGTGATGTCGCAATGTTTCCTTTTTGTATACAACATAGTATCAGGTCGTAGTCTTTCGGCTTTTCCCGGTTAGGGGTCTCCACAGCAGAACTCCGGTCCGCTAATGATTGACAGTGGAGTTTTACGGTGCCAAGTTGCCAGCCTAACTCCCATCCTTCAAAGAAGGCACACCTATTCACACACACACCTACCTGCATGTAAATCCTGTAAATAGTCTTTGAAGCAAGATAATGGTTATATGAGAGTAGACATGAGGCCTGAGACGTGTACAAGTTTAGAAAGATAGTCAGTGGGTCACTGATTCACACTGCAAACTAGCTGAAGGGCCAGTAAAATATTGAATTTACTTAATGACTGTCAACTCTTAAGTGTGTTTCTTCTGTCAGTCACACTTGACTGGCTTGATTAGCTGTAGCCTGGAACCTTAGCTCCGAGTTTGAAGAAAACTACAATAACTCTTTCAAGCTTGATATTTGGAGTGCCTTAAAATGCTGTTTAAAATTGGTCCATAAACAAAAATAAAAAGTAGCTGCTGGGAAACAAATGGTAAACTGATGCTGTTGATAGATAAAAGGGACTGTGTCAGTGTTTCAGTTGAAAGTGAGGGGAGTAGAGAGAAAGGGTAGAGTAAAATGTTTTGCTTCTAATATAATGTTATGAAGAACCAGAGTGCATGCCTGCCAGGACATTTTGGGATATAACAAATTAGAAAAATGTTACGTCCACTTGGAGTGATGCCAGGAACAGCAATAGTACAGAAAAGGTAATGCAAATATAATTAAGTCACATCTTTATTAATTTTTGCTTCAAGTGAAAACATTAGATCTGAAGTAGTTGTCTTCATTTGGTCTTCAACCTGTGGGTTCCCGGATCTGTATCGGATCTGACTCTGCTGCATATCCAGCATCTTATCCAAGCTCAAAGCTTCTCCCCTTACCCACGATGCCCCTGTTTCCTTCCTACCTTCAGATCTCATTTGCCACCTGTATGTTCATATTGTGATCCGAGCTCTCTGCATAAACGTTTGTGGTAAGTGTGCTTTTTTGGGTGTAAATCATCTCTTTTCTCTCTCTCTGTTTTTCTTCTTTACTTTCTACTTCCTCCCTGCATTTCTGTCGGTAAAAAAAAACCTCTCTGTAGCCCTTCCCTTTCCTTGTGTGTGTGGTCTGTGGAAAGTGAGTGTGCTGGGTCTGAGGTTGGGGATATGTCTGACACTCCCAAACCCAGCTTCAGAAAGTGTGCAGAGTGTGGCCATAAGTTCTCCCCAGTCGATGGCTACACTCTGTGCGTAGTGTGCCTTGGGGCAGCCCGTCTCCAGACCTCCTGTTCCATCTGTGCCAGGTTTAATCCACGGGCACTTAAGGACAGGAGGGACAAGTTAATTCTTAAGGACCTTCTTCCCTCTTCGGGGACCCAAGTCCCTGTGCTCGCGGCTTCTGCTTCTTCTTTTGAAACTCAAACTCCCACCAGGAGGCCCAGGGATGGGGAAAAATTTGTTAAAAAGGATAAGCCAAGAAAGCGATCCCTGGATTGCTTGGCTCTGGCCGGCCCCCACCAAAAGTTGGGTCAGCTCCAAGACCGGAGTCTCCCCGGCACCATTGTCTTCAGAGCCGGAGGAGCCCCAGATCCGGATGCCGGCACAGGCTTCTCTTCACCGCCCCTCCAGGTCAGTGATGGGAGCCTCCTCCTCCCTCTCCACCTGGAGCCTTAGCAAAGTGGCAATGGCTAGGATGATGCGGAAGTTCATCCGCACCCAGATACAGATTAGAGTCTTGCCTGCCTCTTCTCCTTCTGGAGCGGGGAGCAAGCAGCCCTATTTCACCCCAATTACTCCTTCTCCAATCTGGCCTTCAGTTTCAGAGCCCTTGGATCCGAGGACCCTCAGTGTTGAGGGGCCGGCACCGACAGTAGCCTCAGCATCGGATCTGAGGGGTTGGTGTCGGCTCCAAGTGTGTCGGAGCACAGCCTTCCTCTTGGTGTCTCTGTGCCTGGAGGCTCAGCTCTGACTCCCCTGTCGGGTCAGAGGGTGACTGTTCCTATTGTCCTTTCTCAGGATGTCCATTCCCCTTCAGCTTTTGATGTGGTGGAGAGGGTTCTCTCAATTTCCTTGAGTCCCTTGACCATCTCGTCATCAGACTCCACCCAGACTCCCACTCTTTCTGGTACAGTTCCAGCCATCCTGTGATCTCAGGGACAGCCTGCTGCCACTTTACCTCAGGAGGCTTCCGCTTGGGAGTAGCTAGACGTTGGCAAGTCCTCCCCAGAGATCCCCACTGAGGAGATCTCTCGCAGACGTACTTGCAAGAGGAGGCACTTAGACTCCGTGCTGGAGTCTCTCACTGAAGACACTGATTTGGAGGAAGGGGAAGGTTCCCCCTGGTCACCCCCCCCTGAGGATATCTCCTTTGGAGACTTCATAGAACTCCTTCGCCAGTGAGGGGTGTGGTCTTTCCAAAAACCTACCTCGGATGAATTAGTGTTCCTTGAGGCATTTGGCGCAGGACCCTCTACTTCCTGGGTGTCCCCTCTTGCAGATCCTTTAGTGGATTTCATTACATCTGTGGCGTGGAAGGAACCGGACATGGTGGAGCCCATTCCCAAATGTCCAGATAAGGTCTTGAGCCCCCCCCCCTCAGACAGACTATACTAGAACAAGGGATCTCCCGTTGATTCCATGGTGCTGGCAGCAACTACTAGGAAGGAGATCGCTCAGGAGACCTCTACGGGCCACCCTCCTGTCCGATAGTAATGGGTGATGGATCCGTTTCAGGATGTGGGTGTATGCTTCAGCGACCTTCTCTGTTCGGGTGCTGAATCACATTATACATGTGATTCGGCTGCAGCAAGACCTAGTCAAGGAGATCGCTAAGTCAACCCATGAGTCCATGTCAGCGTAGGATAAGAAGACTTTCTCCATTCGTAAGGCCACTCTGAAATCAGTAGCGAACACCTCTGTGCACCTCCTCTCCCATGCAACTGAAGGAGCCACTAGGGCAGCTGGTACAGC
The DNA here is from genome assembly GCF_019279795.1 of Protopterus annectens. Lineage (NCBI taxonomy): Eukaryota > Metazoa > Chordata > Ceratodontiformes > Protopteridae > Protopterus > Protopterus annectens. Next base: position 493,429,931 of record NC_056746.1, on the reverse strand, counting down.
TGTTGCCATCAGGTTACACGCCTGGCTCCGGCTCTGTCAGTGGTCGGAACCCTTCAAGACATCATTTACCAATGCCCCGTATGACGGTTCTTCCCAGTTTGGAAAGTCGGTATGTGAGACTTTTAGTTCAGAGTGAGAAGGATGGGACGACTCTGTCTGCTGTTCGGATCCACTTTTCGGCCTCCCCAATGATCCTTCTGTAGGAATACGTGAGGGACCAAGAAGATGCGGTTTTGGAAATCTCAGAATTTTCTCCAAGAAACTCAGGACTCGCCTTCCCCCAGGGGCAAAGGGGGATTTGATAGACGTTGCCCTAGAGGCAGAAGGGGTCCAAGAAATTATGGGTCTTGAGAACCTTTCTCGGACAGACCCGCTCAACAGGGTTGCCCGACTACTTGTCTCTGGAGGCAGTCGGGGGCCATCTTTCGTTGCACCTAACAGAGTGGGAGTCCATAACAAAAGATCGTTGGGTGTTACGAATTATATCCAGAGGTTATTCAATCCCCTTTCTAAGGTAACCCCTACCACCCAGACACCTCCAGACATTCCACCCGCGTACAGAGAGGATGCAGCAATAGAAATTGCAAAGCTGTTGGAAAAACAGGTCATCTAACACATCTTCCAAGACCAGTCCAGATTAGGCATTTATCCCATGTTCTTTTTAGTGCCAAAGAAGATGGGGGACCCAAGACCAATTCTGGATCTATCCAACTTGAGCCTGTCAGTGGCCAAGACGACATTCCGGATGGTCACCCTTCAGTCTGTCCTGCCCTTCCTGCAGGAGAGTAATTGGATGTGCTTGATTGACCTCCAGGATGCATACTGTCATATCAAGATGGACAGAAGCTCACAGAGGTTTCTCTGCTTCTGGCTATGAGCCAATCATAATCAGTTCGGAGAGCTCCCCTTTGGTGTCACCACAGCCCTCAGGGTGTTACCAAAGTGTGATGTCCGTAGTAGCTGCTCACCTGAGACTCCAGGGCATTCAGTGACATCACTTTTCTTATCATATTTACTTTGTATTCCTATGAGATCATCTGAAATGTATATGTGCAATGTGTACTATGCATTTTAATTTTCTGGAGCTTTTCTCCCCAGGACTCCATTGAAAATGGGCTCCTTGTGGCCCAATGGACTATCCTGACAAATAAACTACAAATAAGTAAATAAGTAAATAATTTGGGTATTTCCCTGCCTGGACGATTGGCTCCTCGGTGCCTCTTCCAGGTATCAATTTTGTTAAGCGAGGGATTCTTTTCTTCTTCTAGCCCAGAGGTTAGACATCAGTCTCAACAAATCATCTCTGACCCATATCCAAACATTAAATTTCATTGGGGCACGATTAGACACAATTTGAACCAGAGTGTTTCTTACTCCAGACAGAATATGCGGTCTGAAGCTACATGTGCTTTGCATTCTTCAAACTCAGTCCCTGACAGTGGAACTAGTATTAAGGGCGTTGGTGTCCATTGCGGCCATGATCAATCTCTTGCCCTTAGCGTGTCTTCAAATGCGGATCCTTCAGTGGACACTTTCAGTACAATGGTCCCTGTTAGATCTTCCATTGACTCACCCTGTCCGAATCTCTAGAGTGTGCAGGGACTCTTTTTGGTGGTGGATTCTTTTCTCGGACCTGGTTCAGGAACGTCCCTTTCTCCCACCTTTTCCCACAGCCACAGTGACTACAGTTGCCTCCCAGCTGGGGGGGCACTGCTCAGGAAGGACAGTTCAAGGCACGTGGTCCCCCTACGAGACCAATCTGCATATCAACGTCCTGGAGATGAGGGCGGGGCTCTTAGCGTTGCAGGCTGTCCATGCCCATCTTCCTTAAGCAACGACTGCTATCCAGACGGACAACACGTCGGTGGTCTGGTACGTCAGCAAACAGGGGGAACCAGATCTTATCCCCTGTGTTACGAGGCCATGAGAGTATGGGAATGGCCGATCTCCACTGGCCGTTTTCTGGTGGCAACACACATTCCGGGGAGGTCCAACATTCTAGCAGACAGGCTCAGCAGAAATATTCTGATCCCTCACGAGTGGTCTCTGAATCCTTCAGTAGTGGAACAGATCTTTCACAAGTGAGGCCAGCCTTGCTGCATCTGTTCACCACTCCTTCCAACGTGAAATGCAGCGAGTTCTTCTCTATGAATCCCCCTCAGGGGGAAGCCCCCAGAGACACTCTGATTCATGCTTGGCCCCTCAGTCTTCTGTATGGTTATCCTTCTCTTCCCTTAATATCAAAATTTCTTCAGAAAACTCGCAGGCTGCAGAGTTTAGTTATCCTCGTTGCCCTATTCTGGCCTCGCCAAATATGGTTTCCCTCTCCGAGGTCTCATCTGGTGGGTTTCACCATGGACATTGGATCCAGTTCCGGATCTCATATTTCATCCCTCAGGGATTCCCCACCTAGACCTGGACAGTCTAAAGCTCACTGCTTGGCTGCTCCCATTCCCATGATAGTCAGGACTCCCGGATTATCCTCTCCCATCAAAAGAATTCTATTGGTGGCTCATAAGTCTTCCATCAGAAAGGAGTACTCCAGTAAATGGAAGCATTTCTGTATATGAGCCTCTCAGTGTGCATTAGATCCTTTCACGGCTCCAGTTTCTGCAGTGTTGTAATTTTTATCTGGAATTTTCCAATAAGGTGCCAGTTTTTCTACAGTCAAAGTTCAACTTGCGGCACTTTCTAATTATTATGTGGAGGAATAATATGGCTTCTTTATCATCTTCAAAGCTTTGTAAGGCCTTCCTCAAAGGTACCTTTCTTTCTTTATTTTATTTAATTTTATTTAACATTTGTTAACCGGGAAAGACTGACTTGGAACAAAGCCAATTTTCAGTGGAGGCCTGGAGAGAAACGCTCCAGATGCATGTCTTTATTACGTGGGAAGAAACCGGAGCACCAGGAGGAAATCCACACGAACACAGGGAGGACATGCAGACTCCGCACAGAAGGCACCCCACCCGAGAAACTAACCGTAGTACCTCTTGCTGTGAGGCGACAACACCACCACTGCACCACTGCGTCATCTTCTTCCACCCTTGGTAAAGGACCCTACGCCACTGTGGGATCTTACCCTAGTACTTCAAGCCTTAGTTTCGCTTCATTTTGGACTTGCAGCTTCAGGAGATATGCAGTTTCTATCCTGGAAGACTGCCTTTGTGGTTGCCATTACTTTCACCAGAAGAGTTTTGGAACTACAAGCTCTATCGATCAAAGCCCCTTATATGATTTTTCACAAGGACATGGTATCTTTACTTACTAATCCATTCTTTCTACCTAAAGTAGCTTCAGAGGCCAACATTAATCAGGTAATCAAACTCCAGGTCTTCTTTCCAAAATTTCAAAACAAGGGAGATTACAAATTGTATTTACTATATGTGCACAGACAGTTGCATTTCTACTTGCACAGGACGTTAATCTGACCAACTTTTCCTTTCTTACGCCAAACACTTTTTAGGGAAACCAGTCTGTGAAGTTACCATTGCCCATTGGATTTCTCACTGTATCATTCGGGCATATTCAGCCAGGGGAATTTCCCTGCCAAGTGAAGAGAAAGTACATTCCACCAGGTCTATGGCCACGTCAGCAGCTTTCTGGTCCAGAGTTCATTAGATGATATTTGTTCTGCGACCTCTTGGTCCTCATCCCATACATTCATCTCACATTATAAATTGGACATAGCCTGGCTCCACCATGCTCCAGAATATCCTTCCATGAGGTCCTCCTAGGTGTCTGGTAGCTGGGGACTCTGTCCCACAGGTTGAAGACCAAATGAAGACAACTACTTCAGAGTTATGTACTCACCATAACGTTCCATCCGAGTAGTTGTTCTTCATTTGTCTTCAACCATCCCTCCCCTCTTCCCCTGGCCTTATGTGAACTGTGAGTGCTTCCTATGAATTATAGAGGTGGTCACCGTAAGGTGCCTCTTATCCTTGTATGGACAAGTCTCTGTTGGGTTGGGTGATGGTACTGGATTAGGCAGCAAACTCGATCTGAAGGGAGAAAGGAGACAGGGGCATTATGGGTAAGGGGAGGAGCTTTGAGCTCGGATTAGATGCCGGATATGTGACCGAGTTGGATCCGATACGGATCCGGGAACCCACAGGTTGAAGACAAATGAAGAACAACTACTCAGATGGAACGTTATGGTGAGTACATAACTTCTTTTTTTCATAAATGCTAATGTCTTTATTTAATCCCTTCTTTTTTTTTTTTAATAACATCATCAGCTCCCTTTTCCCATTTTTTCTACATGGGGTCGGGGTATCATGTTAACTGTTGCCAACTCTCTTGATTCAGTACCACACTCCTACCTTACTCAACACTCATGCCTGACTGTCGCAGATCTTCTTTCATACAATCCATCCACCTCTTTGCTGGACATCCTCACTTCCTCTTACCTTCTTCCTGTCTGTCCCAAATCTTCCTCACCAGATTGTCTTCTGCTTTTCTACACATGTCCAAGCCACCATAATCTGTTCTCTTTGATCTTTTCTGCAAATGGAGCTATGTGATGTTAAATTATTAGTGACAGTGGTACTAAAATCCACATCCATTTCAGAAGTGGAAGACTCATAATTGTGAGTCCTGCAGCTTCAGAAATTAAACTGAGATTCGGCAGCAAATATAGTAAATGTCAGAATTCACTGCAAATACAGTTAAAACATTTATTCAGGGAACTTTACCCTCAGGCTGCCATATTTGTGGGGCTGCATCCTGTACACCCCTTTGCTTGTATGTATCAACACTAAGTTTGCTGTACCTGGAAGAATGAGAATACGTAGAGGCAGTACATTTTCAGAATTAGTATGCAAGTCCCATATCAAACTTGCAGTCTTGCTGTTCTGAGGATCACAATTCCAGCCCTCAGAATTTTAACAGGAACTGTCTGTGTACAGCAATTGATTTCAAAATATCAGTAAAAGTTAAAAACATTTTGAAGTCACAGTTCCTACTTCTGGCAGTTCTGGAGAAACAGCCGTTTAAAATTTGCGGTGCAAATTAAAAAGTATTAACGGCCATGTTTATTATTGTAAAGCACCATGGTACAGGTAGTCAAGTTTGAAACTGCACTGCACAGCTTTGCAGAAACAGAATTTTGTCAATGATTTTTGGATGTCTTGCGATTCTTTTTCTTTTTTAAATTCTCAAGATAAGGGCCTAGTACTATTTGAACACAGCAACCGATACTCTCTCTTTTGTGACTCCTCTGCATTTAGGGACGAAGTAAAGAAAGTTAAAACCTTTGAGTTCCATTATTCGAGCAGTAAGGTGGTACTGAGCACAATACAGTACCAGAGTGAATGAACGATCCAGACTATAGAGAGTGTAATGGTGTATAAATACGACTGTACATCTTCATACCTAGTAAAATTTGAATGTTTTATGAACAGCAGTAGTTTATTAACCACAGTGTTAATCTTTTGCTTCATGAGCTATAATTAACCTGTAGTGCTTGGAATGCTATGATTACGTTCTGAATTTGGAAAAAAAACAACTTTAGAGAATAGGCTTACTGTACATCAGTACCAACTGGAGAATGAGCGCTCGCCAGCAGGGTATTAATGTACAAGTAATGGCCACTGAAAAACATGTCTGCCGCTTCACAGCAGCATATCAAGCCACTGTAGAACTCGGACTGAGGAAACGGAATGCCCGCCATTATTTTATGCTCACTAATCAGCACTTCTGCTGTTTAGCCAGGGTAAAATATATTAAAAAAAAAAGAAAAACAAAAGTGTGGTGTGTGTTTATGTCTGTGTGTGTGAGTGTATGCGTGCATGTGAGTGAATGTGAGAATGATCGAGTCGTAATTTTACACTCGCTAAGCAGCACTTTTGTTGTTTAGCAAGTGTAAAGAAAAAAGTGTCTGTATGTGTGTTTCTGTTTCGGCATGTGTTTGTTTCTCTGTGTGTGTATGTGAGTGTGTGCATGAAAGCGAGGTATGTGTGAGTGACAGGGTGAAGAGTGAGAGCGATCCAACACTGGCAGCAGCAGCATTCAAGAGGTTTGCGTTTGTATACCTCTCTTGTCTTTGTTAAATGTGTAAAACTTAAAATAAAGGGGAAGCAAAGGCTTAAAACAGGACCATATTCATGTTTTAAAAAAATCACAAAGTGGCTGCAATAAGGCTTGTGTAAGCATGCATTTTCTGAAGGGCAAGGGTGTGTGGGGTGGTGGTGGTGTCTGTGTTACAGAGGGAGAGACGGTGCTGGCAGCAACAACTAAGAGGTTTGTGTACCTCTCCACCTTTTATCTCAAGAAATGCGGCTAAACCCAGAAATAAATGGGGAACAAAGACTTCAAAACAGGAACAATTTTTAAATAAATAAATAAAATAAGTTAAATAACAGGATTTGTTTTAACATGAATTTTCTGAGGGAAATAGTCTAAAAGTTAAATGTATGTCATTATTTAGTGACGTCAGTCCCCAAATGACTGGCAAGAAGCCATTTTAGCAGCAAGGGACCACAAAATAAAGCAGTTATCTAGATATTGTTTTCAAAATGATATATTTTGGATGTAAAATGCTTCCTCTAACACCATTTACATATATTACAGCAACGTAGAAACATTAGGCGGAGGAACTATTTTACATCCAAAATATATATAAAAAAATAATATAGTAATAAAAGAAACATATATAAGTAAGTAAAACGCAACAGTTTTACAGAGAGCCCATTCTCCAAGTGCAGTAATGCACTTCAGGATGTGTTAATGTATAATTAATGCCATTCCAGGGGTGTAGAGGCCCAACCCCACACCCATGGGCGGGCATTAATTAGACATTAGCACACACCTTGTCAGGCATTATTGCTTTCTTAAACACCTTTTGGGGCTGTTAAGTTGTAGTCTCATACTAGAAGATAGGCAGCAAGCAACACAGAACAGAAGCCAGAAACTAAAACGGCAGTGAAAGCTGTAAAATACTTCAGACTACCACAGTTCTTTGTGTGTGTGTGTGTGTGTGTGTGGCAGTGCATAGTGTATTACAGTTTTTTAACAAGACAAAAACATACTTAGCCTCTGGGCAGTGTCTGTGAGATAGCTCTGTGTATGTAACAACTTTTACAGCTTTAAAACATGTTAAACAGTACAGTTGTGTTGTTTTTTTCTGCAGCTAGCAGTATATTGAGTAGTATATCCGAGCAGATAAAACTCCATTTCCTGCAAAGAGTTGTGATCAGGTCTCTTGACATCCATGTCTTGAACACAAATGCTGGTTATGATCAGAGATCTGATCATAATCCTCTATGCTGGACTGCATCCTTAGCATTTCCTCTGTGACTTCATTTATGTTGATGAAACCATGTTTTCCATCACCACTGACTTAGTCTTTTCCATCCTCAAACTGGTATCTTGTGCTGTTCATGTATATATTTTTTTGTAATTGTTTTGGTAATACCAGCTGTGTGCCCTTGAACAAACATGATCGGTTTTCACATCCATTTATTTCCCCTTATACTTTTCTTACTTTTTCAGTGTTCTTCATCTGTACCTCACTTAATTTTTGTTATACGTCATAAGTACATTATTTCTTCACTTTTGCAAAATAATACCTCTCTCTGCCCCTGTGTCATTATATCTGTGTTTGTTTGTTTGTGCTAGAGCTCTAGAAACAGCATATTAGGAAGTCATTTTCATTGAAATCATCTGCAGCTCTAGAATGCCTTTCAGCCATGGCAATTTACTTGATTATTGGACCGTTAGCCTTACTGTCTGTTCCTTATCTGTATGGGAAGAGAATTGTTGTAGTTGATGTATTAAGAACCGTCTGTCCATTTGGAGAAGGAGCTTTGACCTGGGTTGTTAGATGAGTTTATAGTGGTTCATGGTCTGTGATTAGTGTGTTGTCCTTCCCACAAATGCACAACCGAAAATTCTGACATGGTGAGATAACAGCTGGAAATTTTCATTTCAGACCGTATCTTAATTCCTCATCAGATAAGGAGTCATACTTTCATAGGTTATGACTAGGCTAGCAACCTCAAGGGAGATTTTTAAGCTCTGCATTGCTTCCCAAAGTGAGAATCAAACCTACCTTGTGCCCCTGAGGTAAACACCTTAACCATTATGTCAGTTTGACTGCACTGATTCTCTTGTGTCTGGCTTAGTAATGCATTATAATTCTTCTGAACATGTGTCCATGTATAAAAATGGTGGACTGTATTAAAATATCACATTCTTCTGCCTGAACTGAATGCCTTCTTAAGCATATCCAAATCCTGTTGATTAATCTCACATTACCTCTTTATAGTTTCCTATGTCCGTGGTGGTGGTGCTGCGGTAGCGCTGTCGCCTCACAGTAAGATGCTGTCCGGTTCGACTCTCAGCTAGAGCGTCTTCTGCGTGAAGACATGTGTGAATGGGCATACCTTCATTGAAGGTTGAGCGTTAGGGCTGGCAACTCGGCACATAAAAATCAACTGCCAATCATTAGCAGACCGGAGTTCCGCTGTGGCGACCCCTAACCGGGAAAAGCCGGAAGACACACACACACACCTCTTCATAGTTTCCTGAATGGACATCTTAGTGGGATGAAATCTTTTATAAAATTACAGCAGTAATTGTCCCATACCCAGGAGACTCACAATCTCTCCTTAATGTCAGTGACATGTTGCGTATCGCCTTCACCTTTCCTGGGATGTGGTAATATTCCATTCTTAAGGAATGTAAATCCATAGAACTCAAGTACTTTCATGTCTGATTCACATCTCTTTAGGTTAAGACCATTTTCTTTCAGTATCTTTGGCATCTTTCCTAGAGTTTTATCATACTTTGTTTAATATTTTTATCATTACAAATCTTTTTTTTTTTTTTGTGCGTACATTTTCTACCAGTTTACTGCTGACAACAGGCTCCATTTGCTTTGTTCCCTGTTATCCTGTCCTTGGTACCTCATGCATTTGGTGAACCCTGGTCTGTCTGAAGCACATAGGCTCAAGTGGGAAGTGTGATTTGCACCAAGGGGTATTCTGTATTTTATACCTTAACTCCCTTTCTACTTTGAAGATGCCAGGGAGTTGTTCAAATGGGTGTTGTGAGAGTGTCATCGTACCTCTGAGGTAATACATCTGTCTGTTGCCCTGCCTGTCCTGTTACATACTAATGCCTTGTCACCAGTTTTTGTTTTTCACAAGGAACTGTGATATAAAGTGTATCCCAGCCAGGAGCAGATGGAATCCTTGTCATTCCTCTTGTATTCCAAGTCAGCTCCTGCAACTCCGAGGCTGCTAGTTGAACCCTGGTTATGAGGTTCATAGTCAAAGTTTTGTCTGTTTATACAATAGAGGTGACTTCTTGGATGTTCTTCGTGTTTCACTGTTGCAGTCATTGCATTTGGGTTATCTGCTTGCAGGTAGCCCTCAGTCGGCCTGATTAACAAAGTCTTGGGTCCTGCGTCGGTTGCTGTCCCTTCTTCCATGATATCAGGTCATCAGGAGTATAAAACATGCAGCCAACACCATTACATCAGTCTTTCTTGCCATGCGGTGCCCGAAGCAGAAGCAGTTCGCAAGTGCCGGTCGGCCGACTCCTGAAATTTTCGTTTTTGAGTTTCGGAACCGAAGTCTTCAACTAAAGCTAAGTACCCATTAGGGAAACTTTTTCTTGCTCCTTACCAATGTCAGTAAAAGTTAATAATTGCATTACTTGAGGAAAGCAAATACCTCATAAAGATTTTCATTCGTACTGTATTCCTTGCCTAGGCCCTGACCATGGCGTAACTCGCTGTCGGTTTTGTGCTTTATTTAATCAGCGCACTATCCTTCGTTGGTATATTTTCACCTCTAAATATTTCTGTTCTCGGTTTAATTATCCAGAAATGTCATTGGTTAGCCATTCGTCTACCAGGATTCCAAAAAATGCAAAGATAAAGACAGAGACAGGTCGTCAAGGTCCAAAACTGCGATGATGCTTCTCCTAAGCCAGTCGCCAGTTCACCGGTACACAGTGAGACGCTACCCGCTACTTCTGATTCGCAGGCCTCTACTGAGACCCATTCGGAGTCCGGTATGCCGCGAGATACTTCAACTATGGAACCCACGGATGTCTCTACCTTGGATGAGTCCAGAGCCGCTGTGCAGGCACCGGCTTCTGAGGATGTATTCAGGCCTACAGACTTGCGTATTAAACCGATGCCTCCTCCTTTACTAAAGCCTAAATCTCGATCCATGCCTAAAAAAATGACGCCCAGGCCACATGTTCAGGCCTCTATGCCTAAAAAACAAATAAGGATGGCTGAAGATCTAATAACTCTAATCAGGGGTAGCCAACCCCCCCCTCTAAGAGGCCTAGGACTGAAGTTGATTAGGAATCTTCTGATCAGGATTCTGTTGTTTCTGATTCTTCTGATTATCTGGAGTTGCCCTTATCTACTTAAGATTGTAATGCAGAGGACTCCATTCCCTCTGCTTCCCCTCCTGAGGATTTTTCTTTTGGGGAAACCTTACATATTCTAATGGAGCATTTCCACTGGGAAAGCCAGAATTTTCTGATTCAAAAAACAGGCTTAGGGATTTCCTTCTCCTACCTCAGCATAGGCCTTTAGCTATTCCTCCTGTACTAGACATTGTTGATGATGCTTTTTCGGAATCTAGTTTGGCCCCTGATACCATGCCTCCTGCTTCCAGAAAGCCTGACCGATACTACAGGGTTCCTGAGTCCCACAAGTTTCTGTTTAAAAGTCCTATTGCAGATCCAGAGACTATTTCACAGGGGCCCAAGGGCATTAAGTCTTCTACTGCTAAAAATCCTACCCCTTCTGATAGAGACTCCAGGGCGCTGGATAGATGGGGTAAGAAGGTTTACACTTTTGCAACTTTGGCCATTAGAGCTTTAAACTGCCAGTTTCATATGTTAAAGTATCAGCAACATGTTATTGGACTGTTTAAACAGAAAATGATGTTGATTTCTGACTGTGTGGAAAATAAAGAATTACAGGATTTAATGCATTCTGCTGAACAAGTTGGAAAACATACTTTGCAATGTGGTTTTGATTCATTAGAGACCTCTTGCAGGGCTGCTGTTACCGGGTCTGTGCTCAAAAGGCATGCTTGGCTGAAGGAGCAATCTTTGCCTGATCATGTTAAAGCTAAATTGTTGGATGCTCCTTTAAACCAGGACCGCCTGTTTGGCTACAAGGCTGAGGAAGTTCTTAAAAAGATGGAAGATAAAGCTAAATCTATGCAAACTTTGAAAGATTTTTTACAAGTTCAGCCTCCTAGATTTAGTAGGCACTGGCCCTCTAAGAATTGGTCCTTTCCAGCCCTTCCAGATCCTCTCAAGCCAAACCCAGACACAGGAAAAACCCCAGGTTTCAGTCCCAGGGGACACACAGAACTAAGCAGTGGGGGGGGCCTCCACTTCCAAATCTGGGAATAATAAGACTCCCCCCTATGGTAAACTGGCTCTATGACTTCCTTTTAAAATTTCCAAGCACTTATCAACTGACTGTCCCTTTGGGGGGAAAGATTGCTCTTCATGCAAAGAATTGGGAACTCATTACCCAGGACAAATGGGTTTTAAATATAGTGTCCCAGGGATACCGATTTCACTTCGTTGCCAACATCAAGCGGGTAGCAAGACCTACCCCCAAATCAGTGGGCAGAGGCCCAAAAACAAGTACTTTCTCTCTTAAGGATGGGGGCTATTCAACTGGTACCAGAAGAGGAAAAGGGGCAAGGTTTCTACTCAAGACTTTTCCTGGTACCCAGAAAAGACAATTCATGGCATCCTATCCTGGACCTGTGTACTCTAAACACCTTTTTGGAGATTCCAAAATTCAAGATGCTGACCCTTCACCAATTACTTCCTATGTTAGACAATGATGCCTGGTTGGCAACAATAGATATAAAAGAAGCATACCTACACATCCCAATCAGGGAATCTTGCAGAAGATACCTACGCTTCAAACAGGCTACATGCTCTGTCAGTTCTCTGCATTGCCTTTGGCTTATCTACTACTACACCCAGGGTATTCACAAAGTGCCTAGCTCCAGTTATTGCATTTTGTAGGCCAAGAAATATTCAAATGTACCCATACCTGGACAATTGTCTAATTCAGGCAGAAAGCCAGGACATACTTTTGAATCATCTGGCCTTTGTACAAAGGGTTCCAACTTGTCTGGGGTACACCATAAATTCATAGATTAGATTAGTACTAGGCTAATTACCCTTGTGAGTCATTTTAATCCTAGCCAATTATCCCCTGTGAGATTCAAACCCTGTACCTTGTGTTTGTAACCATTAGGCCACCCTCCCAACATGAAAAGAAATCACACCTGGTACCCTGTCAACAAATTATATTCCTGGGAGCAAGCTTGAATACAACTTCCCAGATGGCTTACCTCACGTCAAAGAAACAAATTCATTTGATAACCTACTTCAAATAAGTGGCCAAAAAACCCTACTATCTGCATGACAAATACTGCAAGCCTTGGGGTTCATGGCCTCCTGCATTCTTCTAATTCCATATGCAAGACTGCATATGAGGAAACTACAGTGGTATCTAAAAAGCCTATGGTGTCAACATCCTCAAGACCTAAAAACAATGATTCCTATCATACCTTGCCTACGCCTAGAGTTCCTTTGGTGGGCAGAGGCCTGCCACCAAAACAAGGGACTACCTTTCACACCACCCCCTGCTGCCCAAATCCTAACAACAGATGCATCAGACTATGCACGGGGGACTCACCTGCCAGGGAAGTGCATTTAGGGCAAATGGAACCCAAGTCAAATTCACCTGCATATCAATCAAAAAGAAATGTTAGCTGTACAGAGTGCCCTGACAGCCTTCAAGGACCACATTCTTCCAGGACAACTAATGGTAAAGACGGACAACACCACTGTTATGTGGTACATAAACAAGCAGGGGGTACACATACTTACCCCCTCTGCAGACTAGCCATGGCATTGTGGAAGATAGCCCTGAGCTACCAAGTGCACCTACAAGCTCAATTCCTGCCAGGAAAATTAAATACGCTGGCAGACGGACTAAGCAGAAAACTCATGGACCCACACGAGTGGAAACTAGAACCAAAGATTTTCAACATGTTGACAAGCAAATGGGGGAGCCCAGATATAGACCTATTTGCCTCTCCCCAGAACTACCAATTGGGCAAATTATGCACAAGGACTCCCCCCAAACAAGCCTGGAAAGTGGATGCACTGTCCTTCAGCTGGAAAAACCTATCAGTCTATGCCTTCCCCCACTGCCTCTGCTCTCCAAAGTACTACTAAAAATGAAACAGGACAAACCAAGGATGATTTTTATTGCTCCAGACTAGCCGCGCCAACACTGGTACCCCCTCCTGTGCAGTGTGTCATGGTTATCTCCATGGCACCTGCCTCAGACTCCTTCCCTGCTGTCTCAGCAGGAGAACCAGATTCTGTACCCTCAGCTTCTAATGCTGAGCCTTGCAGCCTAGCTATTTACTTAATCTCTCCTTTACCATCCCTCAGCAAACCTGTGATGGATATCATTTTAGAGGCAAGGAGGCCTAGTACTAGAAATTCTTATGCTGAAAAATGGAAAATATTCTGTGCCTGGAACCAATCTCAAGGGATGAGCACAGCAGAGCCCAGTTTACCTCAGATTTTACTATACTTAACTGAGATGCTTCACAAGGGCCTGTCTTTTTCCTCCATTAAAATCCACGCCTCAGTGATTTCAGCTCATTATAACACAGAACCTCCCCTCTTCTCTCATCCACTGCTCAAACAGTTCCTCAGAGGGGCCACAAATTTGAGACCACCCAGGAGAGCTCCAACCCCAGCCTGGGACCTTAACTTTGTCTTGGAGAAACTCACTCTACCTCCTTTCGAGACAACTGCTTCTGCAGACTTAAAATTTCTTTCTTGGAAAACAGCTTTCCTTTTAGCAATCACTTCAGCTAGAAGGGTATCTGAATTACAGGCCCTTATGGCAGTGGAGCCTTTCATCATCTTTCATGCGGACAGGGTGTCCCTCAGAACCAATCCATCCTTCATGCCCAAGGTGGTATCCAGTGTGGCTCTTAATCAGTCCATTCATTTGCCAACCTTCTTTCCCAATCCACAAAATAAAGGGGAATGGATACTGCATTCCTTAGATGTGCACAGACAACTTAGATTCTACTTGGACAGGACTAAACCTCAAAGGAAATCTGAACAACTGCTGGTGGCATTTGCTGCAGGGGCAGAGGGGAAGGCTATTTCAAAGCAAGCCATTTCTAAATGCATAAGCCATTGCATTCATTTCTGCTATAAGCACCATGGAAAACCTATCCCCCAGGGGATCAGACCTCACTCCACCAGGGCTGCATCTACCCCTACAGCCTTTCTCAGAGGCGTCCCTACCAGGGACATCCTAGAAGCTGCTACCTGGAGTTCTTTACATACTTTCACCAAGCATTATCATTTGCCAATTTTCTTTAAATCCAGAGCTGGTTTTGCCACTGAAGTCTTGCAGGGCCTTATAGGTGGCCCTAATGCTGTCTAAATTCCTCCTCCCAACCATAGCTTTGGGAATCTACCCAAATGTAATGACTGCAACAGTGAAACATGAAGAACATAGTACAGTTGTGTACACTTACCATAAATGTAGATGTTCGAGTGTATTCACTGTTGCAGTCCTGGTTACCCTCCCGCCAGCCCCCTAACTTCTTTTGACTATACCTCTACTTTCCTTTACTATGCTTAAAAGCCTTTTTGGTGTATTTGCTTTTTTGTTGACGTTATATCGTTGTACTTTTATATTTAATTGCTTCCCATTAGGGGGGCATCTGACATCTGGGGCAAGAAAAACTGATGTAATGGCATCTGCTGCATGTTTTATACCCCTGATGACCTGACGTCATGGAAGAAGGGACAGCAACCGATGCAGGACCGAAGACTTGTTAATCAGGCCAACTGAGGGCTACCTGCAAGCAGATAACCCAAATGTAATGACTGCAGCAGTGAATACACTCGAACATCTACATTTATGGTAAGTGTACACAACTGTACTTTCCTTGTGCTGCTTGGGAAACCGGGCATAGAAGGGATCTCACTGCCATGTGCATCCCGCCCTTCTGACTTCTTCAGCAGAGTCACCTTCTCCAGAAGAGCTGAGGAAACTTTGTGCCACTGTAAGGTGGGCAAACCAAGGAAACTGTTCATGACAGATGGGAATTAGCTGTATTTATATCTGCTCATCCTGGCTGACAACCCATGGGAAGATAGGCATCCTGTCTGCATCAGAAGTGTCAGTAGGTTGCTGGATGTAAAGAGGACAGTGTCCTCTACCATCTTCAGTTTTTTACCACGATTTTGTTGTTGGAAGTCCATTGCAAATCAAAATTACTTCCAGTGCACTAAGTGTCTAATTTTGGGAAATTTTGTCTTTCTCTTTGATTACATTGTTTTGTGTGATTTTTCTACTGTTGCCATAATTTTTGAACATTGCTGTTTCGTTTACATTTATAATTGAAGTTTTCCAGGACTGATGGCATCTACAGAAAAAGTCATCAGCATGTGTACCTTTGGTCAAAAGTTTCTAATAATGGATTTCCACCTTTATTTTTCTGTCTCGGGGAAGATATTGTATATACATGCAATGAGTGCTCATATTTAAAATAAAATCTCTTAAGATTAGGACTACAAATCTGATGGCAGTTTTATATCAGATATCGTCAGAAATTGCATCTGTGCCATACTACATGCTGATGATCCCTAAACATTCGCTTCTGACCAACACGTGGCCCAGACCAAAGCGGAATACTGTTTGCCACCGATCATTCCTTAAATTTTTGTACAGTAGCCATGAGATCCAGTGCATACAGTGATTATTTAGGAGTTGTAGCAGACTTGAATAGCAGTACCTCTGTAGAACAGGCATCTGACTTAGGAATGCCTGTAATGACTTCCTTTGACTGTGTGAAGTTTGGAGAAAACTAACTGCTTACTGGGCAAAAGGTGGAGGCTCCATCTGCAACTGTCTTCTAAGTTAGTACTTTGGGTATCTTAACAAAGATAAAACAGACACCATCATCAAATCTTTCATCCGAGTTACTATTCTTCCCAGATGTATTTTTTCCATTAACTTTGACATGGATGAGGAAGAATAATGTCATTAGGTGTCTCCTCTGGATGCTGTCTGCTCTGATGAGACCTTAAAACTCGCACAATAACATTTTGATTGGGGCTCAAAAAATGTGTTAACTGCCACAAAAAATACTTTGAGCTTCTAGGTATTGATGAACCCAAACCATTCACCATTTCCATAGCCTTTGAAAATGCATTTGTTAATGGTTTATTAGACCCAGACTCCCAGTCCCATCTCCCAGGAAATCTGACGGATTTTACTGGGTTGAGGAAAGGGCCACCTACTTATTCAGAAACACCATTGCAAATCTGGTGGTAATCTCCACCAGTATCACAAGGGGTCCAAACTGACCCTTGTGAATAATCCTCTCCCAGATGTCTTTTGAATCATTCTGGTTATCAGAACAATTACATGCTAAACCCACATGTTATAATATTGGGGACATACTAAGTAGTTAGAAAAGATTGTTGAGACGTTTCCATATTCTTCTTTAAGAGTGAGGCTTTCCAAGTTTATACAAACTTCAGGAAAACATGCCATAAAATGCTAGCCAGCTTTGGTGAGCATAAAGTAATAAAGCCTTGACTGTGTCCCAGATGTCCTGAGATCAGTTAGGACACTGGACAGAGCTGGCAGGGGAATAATAAGCATACCCATCCTAGGGGGAGGATGGACAGAGAAGGAGACATGCAACCATAATCCCTTGGTAGAGTGGCTGTTTGAAGTACATATTTTGGGGAGTGGGCAGACTTTGAGCTTATCAAGCCACTACCTGATGGTAGGTTTTATTAGCAAGTGTAAAAGTACATACATTTGCAAAGGAAATTATTTTATGGTCCCCATGGTGATATGGGCAGATCATCCTTCTGCCCTGGATATGAAGTTAGGCCATGTAAATGCCCTTTCTGCTGGGATGCCAATGAGGTGACATAAATAGCAGCCTGTATGACAGCCTGTCTGGATAGCTGTCATCCCCCCTCCCCCACCATACTGTACATTGGTAGCTCCCTGTTATGGGGAATAGATGGGGGCTTGATTGTCAGCAGGCAAAGGGCAGAAAGCAGCTAGGGAAAAAAACATGCCATAAAACATAGTCACATCCAGGGTAAGTGTCTCCGTTACAGTTTTAGAGAGGCACATCTGACTAGTAAGCCAGTAATTGCTTGAGGATGATACAAGGGGCCAAAACCTGAATGGCCGTGTGGAAAAAGTGCTTTCTTTTGGGCTTCCTTTTCAGGAAGTATTTGAAAATCTTGGAAGAAGACTATCTAAATGGTGAAGCAGCCGTTTCACCCATCATCCTGAAGTTCAACACAAAATTCCCCAGCAGTGTTACTTTTATAAAAACAGAACAGGGGCAAACGTTTTTAGCAGAAGCAAGCTTTTTAAAGAGGCTGTTGGAGAGAATAAAGATGCAAGGTTAGTGGTTCCATAGGTTAGTGGTTCCATATCCTTCCAGTACAATGCCCCTCAGTACTGTCTTTCATACCCTTTCTGTTCCTCCAACCTAATAAATGGAAAACTAACCTTCTGCAGTGGTTTGCCATGGCCACGAGCATTTGGTTGATGGGAACTGATTGCATCAAAATATGAAGCAAAGTTCAGAATCCCCCCCCTCTTTTTTGGCGATGCCCAAACTTCACCAGACCAGGTGCATGTCCAATCTCACAGCAGCTGCTCAGATCTACAGCAGTACATAGGATTCACCAGACGAGGAGGAGTTCTGTTCCAGGCTTTTCCTTGTCCTAAGAAAAGCCCTATCTTCTTCAAAGAGTAAAAATGCCTAAGATGCTTGCCTTCCACTAATGTCTTAGTGAATGTGAACGTCACCATAGATATGAAGGGTACTTGCCTCCATATTCCCATTTGCAAAGGCCACAGGAAAGCACACACACACACACTTACTAATACCTGAAAACCCTAAACCTGCCCCAGCTCCTAACCCAATACTTTACCTTTGAAAAACCCTTTCCTTAACACTGCCACTAATCAAGGCAGGTTGGACACGTGCATGCACTATCACACATGCACTACCCTCAGTTTGTCCTCTCCCCTAACCCCACTCGAACCCTATCCCACCCACAGTCACACAAACTCTCCCACAACATAATGCTAAAACCTTAAGAATATCTGAAAGTTTTGGTCATTACTTTCTTAAACCAGCACTTATCTTACTGCAAACATTCAATGTTCTTTTTATCTGAAATATTACAGTTTCAATGAACAGAACACTCAACTGTATTTCATCAGTGAATGGCATCCATAAATATGTATATGTGTATGTATGTATGCAGTCTGTGACTTTCTTGGGCTATTTAGAGGTTATACCAGAAATAACTCATCTTCGATGCGAGTACCACTCGCAGGCATACTTGTTGGGGGACAGCTTTTTCCTTTCACACCAAAATGGCTGGAACTGCTGTCTTTATACCTAGTGTCATACTAGTCTGCCTTGAAGATGTCAAAGGCTGTGGATAGATGTCCTTCTGCAGCTACTTTCTGTTTGTATTGAGTAATACCATGGCAATCATCCTGATATCCAAATATTTACTGCTGTGAGTAAGTTTCATATTACACAGCTATATGTTTCACATGACTAGCAGTGTAACAAACTTGTGCAGTCAAAACTTGTACACTTAATAAGTAGCAAATAGGGCTACAGTAAACAAACAGAATGCAGTGAGCTCAACCAGAATGTAATGAACTCTGCAAGCATAAGTAAGTAACATGAAGGTCTGCTCAATATATAAAACTTGTTAAAGTAAAGTTAATGGGAGTCTATAGAAAAGTAAATATAACCATTGGGAACAGTAGGCCTTAAACTATGGCTTGAAATATTATTAATATTATGACAGTATCTGAATGAATAGGCTGTGTACAAAAAATTCTGCACTTTCAATATACTGGCATTTGATGTAGATTAATGTCAGTATAATGAGAATAGCAGAACGAGTAAATTGTTTGCAAAATATTGAGAGTCAGTTACACAAGGTTTTGTTCAAATTGGAACAGTCTGTAGGAACACAAATATAACTGATAGGGGTGGTTGTAATGAGAAAGATAAAAGCTAGTGTGTATGTTAGAGTTAAATTAGTAATTGTAAATAAAACATAACCTTTTGAGGTAAGGATGAATGTTAACTGCAGTGGATTGTACTGATTTGGTAATAAAAGTGGATTACAGGAGAGGGTAGGAGTAGGGAATGGAGCAGAGGAGAGAAAGCGGAGCAAGATAGAAGAGGTGGTGGGGAGGGGATAGGTCAAGGAAGAAATTAGGACTTTGTGAAGAGCACAGTTGAATGGAAGATATCCGAGAATGAACAGCCCTTCCTCTTTTCTGTATTTTTATGGTGGTCCAGTGGGAAGATGGTCTTTAAGGATAACGATAGCTGGGAAGTTGGAGACTTAAGTCTGGTCTGTGTTGATGATACACTTTTGCTTGATGCCTTTTTCTAATATTGAATGAGTCTGTCGTTGAACCATTGAAGAGAATTTATCTGGTTCAAGACCCTGGTAAGTTTGACAGAGCTGTCTGATCCTTTATTTATTTATTTCTTACTGGCTCATCCTTTGAGAGTACTTATATCTATTGGTGACACTGTGGTCACTCCTTAAGCCTAGCTATTTGGCCAACTTTACCATTTGTTTTAATAATAACTTCACTCAGTATAATTGGATACCCTTGTAAGAGCCTTATAGTAACTGACTGGTGGAAGTGAATCTACCTTATAGTCTGGGCAAACTTGGTAGAACAGGTAATCTGTGCCAGCCTTTCCCAGGTGTGTGTGTGTGTGTGTGTGTGTGTGTGTGTGTGTGTGTGTGTGTGTGTGTGTGTGTGTGAAAATTAGATCTCAGAGTGTGTGTGTCAGCCTCTTGGAACAGTGACACGAAGCACTGGTTTCACAGAGAGGGTGCTGGAGGACTTGGCTTGGACACTCAACTGAGGACTTAACTGTGCAGCTCTGCCAGTGGATAGCCTTACTGGGGACCCGGGGAGAGAGAGAGACAGAAACCCGGACCCCGGGCTGAGTGTGTTCCCTGTGTGCTCTTAAGGGAAATTGTGTTTGATGCAGAGAGGTCTGCGTCTGGAAATACTGAGTGTGTCCATTTGTATTCCAAGGGAATGTCCCACTCCAGTGTCAATGGTGAGAATTTAGGCTCCTTGTTTACTGGCTCAGAGTGGGGATGTCATTACTTGTACTACATTTTTTGTTCTTAACCTGCTTATTTGCAGTGAAAATACTGTAGTGTTTGTGTTTTATTTACTTCAGTTACAGGTAGTCGCTAGGCATGCAGTCAAGGAAACCTTTGAGGTGCCTATCCCAGTTTAACTGCTCCAAATAACTTTAAACCACAAAGGAAAAGAAGAAATCCACTGGTCACAAAACCGAATCCACTAGTTTATTTGTTAGCGCTTTCATGCACCTTCAATACGTGCACTTCTTCAGTGGATTTCTTCTTTTCCTTTGTGGGCTCCAAATAACTTGTCTGGTTAAGTTACTTGCTCATTTACCCATTAGGCAAATGAAGGCGGAAGGGAATCAAACCCTCGTCTACAAGAAACCACTCATGAGCAGCTTATAGCTGTAATACTGTATGCTGACTGCCTTGTAGGCGATTCAGAAAGTGGTGATCGCATGTGGTATTCAGGAAGAGATTTGATTAACTAAATCTTTCACAAAAAGATCAAGAATGCATGCTGAAATGTTTTTTTTTTCCCCTGTCTGATTTTAACGGCACTTTTTCCCAGTAGGAGTGTCAAACTCTGGGGTTAGTACTGTGGAAGTGCAGTCTATAAGTGGCCTTGCAACCTGGAAGAAACTCTGCATAGAGTGCTTGTCAGCATAGAGTTGATTCTCCTCAGTTTAGTCTTAGCGTCATTTCATTTGTTTGCTGTCTTTGATCTAACTGGAAAGATGAGAGCATTTGCAGTTCACTGGCTTCTTTGAAGAGATACATGAATCAGTCCTGTTGTTCGTAAAGTACACACAATAGCCAGGCAAAGAGTCACTGCGTTTCTGCAGGGTGCAAAGTTCCACAAATGTTCCAATAATGTGGCTGTTCTGAGGCAGACCATTTTATTTTAGAGACCTTTGGTTATTTAGTGCCTGCCTACCGGATTACTTCAGTTGTTTTTTGCAATAGTTCCATTTGCTTTTCATGGACTTCACATTGCCAGGGTTTGCATAAACAAGAATTTATTGTGGTAGCAGTACTGACCGAATATAACACTTTGTCAGGTGACAAACTCATTAACAGACAAATAGGGTGCAGTGAATAGAGGCAGGCCAAAACCCTTCCCCTGAATATGCTGCCTGTTAATAGTGAAAGGAGTAAGGTCAAAACTCATGCATGTAAATCCATTCCGTCTCCCGAGTTACAACACGTTATTGATAAAAGCACATTATCACTTTCTGCTGTTCTTTCAGTGTGAGCATTAGGAGTGTGTGCCTTTCTTTGTGAGGGGTTTTAGAAACATTTAAATAATGTACCTTCCAAATGTTACTGTTAACAGCCGAGAAGACTGTTGATGGTCTGTAATTAATAAATTAATGTTAGACAATTGTTTCTGGCACCATGACAAAGAATGTTCAAGTCTGTGTACATTCTTCAGTTTGACTTGTAACAAAAAATGTGCATGTGTATATAATGTGCATGTGTATATGAAAGAGGCAGTGTAAGGGAATCAAAATAAATGTAGCTGTCGAAAATATCAAAAAAACTGCTAAGACTGTTTTGCCTCCTTTCATCATGATTAGGTAGTCTTAAAGCATTTTTTGTTATAGTACTATTTTATTTTACATTTCAGTATGTTGAATAAAACTGTGCAGAATTAACTGCAACTCTGTGTGGGAAACAGTGCGTAAGAAACATCTCAGTTAGTGCTGATGGTTAGTTGTGATGCATTCCTCTAAATGATTGAGAGGAGGGGTTCCTTAAACATGTGCACCTTGAAATGCCTTAAGATGGCAGTAAGTTTAAGGAAATATCTGTAATAAACACAATCAAACATGCATATTCTTGTATTTTATCATACAAATAATTTGGTACAAAAAATTATGGTAAAAAAGGTTTGAAAAAAAAAATTAATGGAGGGTACATATTAGTGTAACGGATGTATGCTTGTGGAAGTTTTTTTTGTTTTAAATACTGTATAGTACCAGTGATCATCAGTTGTTACAGAATAATGAAACTGTAAATTTGCTTACTAAATGGCTGAAATAATTTCACATTATAATATATAATTGTCTTAGATTCGCAGACATGTGGACATCGGCTTTCCACAGTATTGTGACATGCTGCTTTACCCCCGGTCTCCACCGAGGGTGGTGCAGCACCAAGCAGTATAGCCTCCCATCTGCCAGTGACAGCTGGTTATACCAAATTCCACTCCATTCATATTTCTTGGCCAACTTTCTCAGGAACCAAGAATGCTAATTGTACCAGGGTATCTTATATGAAATTGCCTGTTGCTTGTATTGGGGGGGGATAATACAAAATTTCTTCACTGCAGTTGGATAACACTGGACTATGATACCTCAATATTCTCTTCGACCCCAAAATATATCAAATCCTGCCTGAGGGAAACGCTCAGTTTTGGGAACACCACAGATTAGGGAGTGACACCAGAAGTAGCTAACATACAACTGTTGAGAAAGCAGATGTAAATAAAAATAATTTAACAAAAAACTGTTGTCTGGGACATAAAGTTGCAGATGATTCATGGTAACCATGAATAAAATTAATGATTTGTATTAGGTACTGTGAATAAAAATTTACAGGAAAAAAATGCTTTCCAATTACTCAGAATTTTTAATCAAGGTGAACTGCCAGGTTGTAAAGAAGATGCATTTCTAGGTTTGTGAAATTGTCAGGGTAGTTAAAACTGCACAAGATTATAACATGCCCTCTCTTTTGACAATGGAGTTTACAGAGTCTGAGGAGCTATATGTTTTTAGTTTGCTGTAACTTAGAGACATGTTTATGAACTTTTGGCAACAAGTGAAGTTTGGCAACAGTCTGCAGTAGCAGAACTAAGGTCTGTAACAAGTGTATTGCTTTAGGCTGAAGTGGTGTTCGTGTTAAGCGTATGTTTACTTTCCCTGTGAAATGTTTGAGAAGAAGGATGGAAATGCTACAGATTAGGTAAGAGTAGCATCAATATGGCATTTATTTTTTCTACTTTACTGCAGATGTGTGAGCTTTTCTTATGTTTCTGGCATGTGTCCGGTTTCTTTACAGAGAGATGCTTTTTGAGGATGTATTCAGGAGTTGACTGGAAAGGCTCATTGAGGGATGCCTGGTTTTCCAACTGAATTTAATACCATAAATTTGTATCGAATTCTAACACCTAATGTTTAGCACTTTAATTTGTTTGCCAGACCAGAAACTCTGGTATTCTTTCTTGTAATTTTTTCCAGTTTGTAGGGTTTGAATTACAGTTTTGTATTAGTTAATAAGAATTCTTGTAGTTTTTATAAGCTTTTATGACTGGAGTGGTGTGTCTGGTGGGTGGTTTTCTATTCTAGGTTGGTGTAAGTTAATTGTGTAGTAGTGTATTGTAGGATTTCATAGTTTTATAGTTATTTTTTTTTTAAGTTAAGTCTTACTGTAGGTAGAGTAGGGTCCATTTTGCTGGCGATGTTTTCTAAATAGTTGTAGTCCTTTTTTTGATTTTTTCATTGTAATTTAAATTACTTTTATTTCTTGGAAGTAGTTAGCTGGTGTTTTTTGATTAATGATGTCCGTATGTTGATGTTAAATGCTTGATGATACAGACTGGATGGTGCTACAGCTATGTGCTGTCTCAGATACAGAGGATTATGCTCTGGTCTCCGATTGTGACGTGCATGTTATGTGTTTGAGACGTGGATGCCAAGAAATTCGATTCAAGAGTGAAGCTTGAAAGGTGAATCTTGGCATCCATTTCAAGAACACGTAATAGTACTTTACAATTGAAGATCCGATCACAGTTCATTATAGTGCATGCGGATTTGTCTTCTCCATGTACTGCTAGTTACAGAAATGTAAAAAAAAAAAGTAATGTGTTGTGCCAGCTTTAAAAGTTGGTAAACCAGTGGGGAAAGTGGTTTATGTTTTTATGTATTCCCTGTCTAAGGGAAACAGTTTGTTTCAATCCAGTGGATTTAATGTAGTAGACAGCAGGCTGAGATGAAACAAAGCCATTTCATATTCTGCTTCAGTAGTTTACCGGCCAGCACTGTCAGGCTTTAGTTCCAGACGTGATCCTAACAGCATGTAGGGGATGCTTAACAGTTAAGCACCCTTCTAAGTGTTAAGGTAAGGTCTCGTGCTAGTGTAGCATTGAATGGGAATGTTTAACTATTAGCATGTAATCACAGCATACCATGCACTACAAATGTTTTACAGGTGCATTGGTGTATGCTACGACAATGACCACTGGGAACTTTATAAGCCTAGCCATGCAACCCAAATGTAACCTACAAGTTATTATGCCTTAGAGGTTGTTTTAAGGGGTGTGTGTTAGTTATGACATGATTTAACAGCTGCCTGTATCCATCAGACACATAAGTGCCAGACTAGGGGTGAATTTCTGATTTCCCATCCACTGGTCCAGGTCCACTTGAACAGGGTTAGGGAAACACAAACCACCAGGCCAGGTATTAAAGATTTATTCCAGTAAAATCTCTAGCGCTTCGGCTCACAGCCTTCAAGGAGTAAAACAATACATACAAAACTGGAAAATATATATATTTTAAATCACACCATCATTATTCAATTAACACTCTGCTTCACATGGATGGGAAGCCAATTCCAGAGAATGGGGATTCTCTGACATATATATACCTGTTTCCCTAACAAATCCTATTAAAGTCACAAGCAAAATTTAAATTCTTAGATCTAGTTGTTATGATGGTCTTTGTTTTGCAAATTTGCAAAAGGTCCATCAGAGCAGGACCCAAAACCCCCCTGTATGACCAGTGTAAATCATCTCTCAGGAGCCTGTAGGTAACAGAGTATAGAAATAGTCTTTGAGATAATCTGCATAGAACATCGCAGTTACATTCTGTATTCTTTTTGTGAGGAACCTGTGTGGATGTGCCAGTTGTTGCATGTGCCTAGTCACGTACTTATCAAAGGGAACACTATACTTAATGATAGGTCTGATGATGGCTGAGTATAGCGGCATGCTGACTTCCCTGGACTAAGATGCCATGCTCTTACTTATAAGTTGAGTGATGTAGAATGATTTTCTTACAACCTTAGACACATGTTGGTCGAAAGCCAGGTTACTATCTACATGAGTCCCCAAATCCCTGTCTGCTGTGTCTACTCTGAGGGGCGTTTTATCAATGAGGTAGTTTGGCTGTGTAGCTGAATTCCCAAAAGGTACTATTATGCATTTCCTGGCATTAAGTTTTAAGACATGGCTTGGTGCCAGTCATTTGTCTGTGTTACACCTTCCTGTAAAAAGTTAGTATCTTGGGGGGCATCTGTTCTTGCTCTTAGCTTGCAGTCATCTGCAAACTTGGTAAGCCAGAGGCTTGTGACATTGACTTTGACTTCTAAAAAGTAGAGGCCATAGAGGAGCAGACCCAGCACAAAGCCCTAGTGGACTTCACTGATGACCAGCGTCTTTGTGATGGTGGTCTCTCCAGTCTTAACTTCCTGAATCTTGTCTTTGAGCCAGCTGGCTTTCCAGTGAGCTACATAGGCGTTTATACTTAATTCTGTGAATTTGTTTACAGTGCCAGAGAGGAGTATTGTATCAAATGCCTTGGCAAGGCTAAGGTAGGCAGTATGCACCATTTTGCCTTCACCCATCATCTTGGTGACCTTCTCATAGAAGTCCACCAGTTTCAGTAGGCATGACCTGCCTTTGGCAAAACCAAGCTGGATTGCGTCCAGTGTCTGAAGGTTTTGTATGTTATTTTTAATGTTGTTGTTGTTGTTGTGTCTTTCAGCTTTTCCCGGTTAGGGGTCACCACAGCGGAATTCCGGTCCGCTAATGACTGGCAGTAGATTTTTACGTGCCAAGTTGCCAGCTCTTACGCACAACCTTCGACGAAGGTACGCCCATTCACGCATGTCTCCACACAGAAGACGCTCTAGCTGAGAATCGAACAGGACGTCTTACTGTGAGGCAACAACGCTACCGCACCACCACCACCGCAGTCATAATAATTCTTTCCATGGCTTTGTGTATGAGACTGGTCAGACTAATGAGCCTGTAGTTCCTGGGATATTTTAATGGTCCACCTTTGTGCAGAAGGATGACCATTGCAGTCTTCCATTCATGTTGCATGAAGCCTTTGTTAAGGCCATGGTTGAATAGTTGATTAGTTGATTAGTGATTGGTTGATTAGTGGCCCTGACAGCTCATATTTCTGGCTATTTAGAAGGCATCCTGGGATATTACTATTGCCCACTGAAGCTGTATTTTTGACCTTAGAGAGCACATCTAAAACCTGCCCCCTACTGATAGTTGGTGGAATTATGTTATATGGTATTTCTTGGGGGGTGGGGGGGTGAGATGGTGGCTACAGTTGGAGCTGAATTTATCAGCCAGAAGATTTGCTGTATTTCACGGTTCTGTGAATATGGGTCTATTTGCCAAGAGTTCAGCAGATTGTTTTATGCTGCCTGTGAGGTTTTGGACATTACTAAAGAAAACCTTATGGTTGTCCTTTGCCTAGGACGCTGTCTGTACCTCAAAATTTGCTTTGTTGGACTTGATTAGTTCTCTTAGTCATCTGCTCATTTTTATGAGAGGGTTTTTGCCTTCTTTGGTGTTGCACTTCGTAATGTTAGTTAGCTATGACTTTTTTCTTTTGTTGTATAACCTGTTTAATCTGTTATCACACCCTTTATCAATGTCCATGTCAAATGTACTGTGAGTGTGTACACGTGCACACACAATTTTGTGTGTGTGTGTGTGTGTATATATATATATATATATATATATATATATATATATATATATATATATACATATATACACACACAGACACACACACACACACACACACACACACACACACACACACACATATATATATATATATATATATATATATATATATATATATATATATATATATATATATATATGTATGGGTCCCGCACAGAATCCCGACGCCAAAAATACCGAGACGAAAAGCCCGAAACACCACATTACCAAAATGTTGAAAGCGCGAAACTCATACATACATACAGCACACACACAAACATACACTCACCCTCCCCCCATAACCAAACAAACCACCCTACACTAAAGATAAGCATGGGGGCTTTGCCCCCCTACAGCCCCCCACTTTATTATTCTAACTCCGAGATCGCACAAACATATACACAAGGCAAAAATCACACCCACACATTACAGTCTCACACACACACACACACACACACACACACACACACACACACACACACACACACACACCACAGTCTCAGCACACACATACACACACTAAAGCCCCTCGCAAACACACTTACACACACATACTTACCTGAACCACATCACCAGAAGTGCTAACTCAAAATCCCTTAACATGGGGATTTTGAATTTCGCGCTTCTGGTCTTTTGGTAATGTGGGATTTCAGGCTTTTCATCTCGGTATTTTGGGCGTCGGGATTTCGTAGGGGACCCATGTGTGTGTGTGTGTGTGTGTATGTATATATATATATATATATATATATATATATATATATATATATACACACACACACACACACACACACACACACACACACACACACACACAAATAGATGTAGCTGTATACATATACGTATGTGTTATCCATAATGATCGCTCATATTCTAACAGATGTGAATTTTTGTCATGCCTTAAAAAAAACATGCCTGGAGTTCTTTGCTACATGGGACAAAACACAACAAGCATGTTTATCTTGAGATCTTTGATTATGAACTGCCTAAGTGTAGTTGTCTAGCCAGTTTCATTTCCAGGTTTATGTATTGTTAACTACCTCATGTGCCTGTATAATAACTTTGTTTTTTATATACTCTAAAAAGTACAATAACACGCCTTCCAGGGCAAATGTAGCACTGCTTAAGTAGTAAAAACAAGTAATAAACTAAATCAGCAGCAAAGCAGTACTCCAACCATGCAGTCCATGAAATAAGTCCACCATAAAATAAAGTAAGATAAAATAGAATATCTATTTATTTCAAAACTGGTAATCACTTTCACTTAGGAGCTTCTTCAGACCATCAAACAGACAAATACTGATCAAGAACATTTAAATAGTATGAATGCACCAATCAGTTGATACCAATCATCTCAATGCTAAGAAGCATTTAAAGAGACATCACATACCCCACAAAGCACTTTTAAACTAAGAACACATATATATCAAAATGTAAAACATAAGGGAAGTATATATATATAACATAGAAAATATGACTTAAAAAATGCATGCATAACACAATACATATGCTTGGGATAGATGTTACTTAGTATATATAGCACTGAAAATACAACTTAAAAATGCATGCATAACACAATACATATCCTCCTTTGGGCAGATATTACTTAATAGTTAATCTCCTGGACTTCAAAGTGGGCTTAAAAGAATCCTTTTTGTTCAGGCCCCTACCCCTGTCTGTTCTAAGCCTTAAAATCAGCCTAACTTCTTTACTTTCAGTTAGGTTTCATATATCACCTTCCCTCACAGTTGGTTTAACCAAATCCATCACTAAAAACCTAAACCTATGCTCTTCCCCCTCTGCTATAATATGTTTTGATAGGCATTAGTGGTTGTTTTGACTCCTAAT
Organism: Protopterus annectens; assembly: GCF_019279795.1. NCBI lineage: Eukaryota > Metazoa > Chordata > Ceratodontiformes > Protopteridae > Protopterus > Protopterus annectens. Next base: position 493,401,079 of record NC_056746.1, on the reverse strand, counting down.
TTGATATACATGTTCCTTTATTCTATCTTTAAAGGGTCTGTCGGTGTTCCCGACATAAAATGACCCACAGATCACACACTTGGCCAAATAGACCACATGAGATGTTTTACAATTTGTGCTAATTTCCAAATGAAATGTTTGACCAGTATCAGGATGTATAAAAGATCCTGAAGTATCCAGATACTCACAAAAATTACAGTGACAGCAGGATGTATACCCTTAATACATACATCACCTCCATCCTTGTCTCTAGATTTTCAAAATAACCTCTTTAAATTAAGTTTATTTTTAAACAAAAAACTTGGATTACCCCCTACCGCTCTAACTTCAGGATCTGTAGCCAAAACAGTGGCCGTAGGGATGTGTACCCTTAATACATACATTGCCTCCATCCTTGTCTCTAGAGTGGCATAATAACCTCTTTAAATTACATTTATTTTTAAACAAGAAACTTGGATTATCCCCTGCCACTCCTTTAACTTCAGGATCTGTAGTCAAAACACACCAGTTCTTCGTAACTATGTCCATAATTGGGTTACTATCTGTGGTATAATGCATCGGGACTTTGATGGTATCAAAACACTGAATATTCCTAATACTCTCAGTATCCTCTGAATGGTGGGAATAATACGGTTTGGCTATATCTTGCCTTAGTTGTCCAACCCCACCTAAATTCCTGTCCACCTCAATGGAACTATAACCTCTATCTAGTAACCTGTTCTTCAATATATTTAGCTCATGGTTAAATCCTTCTTCTGATGCATTCAACCTAGAGGCTCTCATTCCTTGGCCTCTAATAACTTTCTTGAACACATATTGGGGCTGCATGTTATTTCTATGATTCTATTGATGTTATGGTTAACATGCTAAAGAATGACCATTTTTATGTTTAAATTGATTTAGAGAAAGTACACTCCTTAGAAAGGTCTATATATTTTATGGTGGAAGACCTACTTAAGAGTGGGTTGATACGATTTAGAACTGTATACATTTTTGAAGGTTGATTTTTCCACTGTTACCATGTATACAAAGGTCCCCCTAAAATCCACAAGGATGGAAGGAACCCTCCGATGAGACCCATAGTTGCAGGGAGAGGGTAGGTCACTGAACCGTTTTCCCTGTATGTGGAGAAATGGTTATGACCTATTTTGAATAACAATGTATACATTCGGAAGGATACAAAGGGAACATACTAGGAATGAATTCAGAGGTATATCTTGTAACAATGGATGTACAGTCCCTCTTCACTATTATTCCTAATTTGATGGGGATACAGTCTATTAATGATTATCTACATAGACATAGTGACTATGGAGACAGGCGAATAGTCTTGATTAGTCTGTTTTTGGAGACATTGTTGGAGAATAATGTTTTCACTTTTGATGGCAACGTATACCTACAGCGTGATGGCGTGGCTATGGGCACGTCCTGTGCCAATAGCTATGCCAGCATGTTTATGGCATCCTGGGAGGAGGAGGTACTGTTTAAGATGAATCTGTACTCAGAGCATGTTAAATTTTATCGGCGTTTTGTCGATGACCTTTTCATCATTTGGGAGGGTACAGGTGTTGAATTGGACATGTTCTTTAGGCAAGCAAATGGGACATATGAATTCTTGAAATTTACCATGAACCGTTCTATCACGAGAGTTGAATATGTGGATGTCTATGTAGAGAGGTTATGTGATGGTTTAATTAATACAGGGGTATATAGAAAGACATGCTACAGGAACACCTATTTACATAGAAGTAGCATGCACCCCCAATATGTGTTCAAGAACATTATTAGAGGCCAAGGAATGAGAGCCTCTAGGTTGAATGCATTGTAGGAAGGATTTAACCATGAGATAAATATATTGAGGAACAGGTTACTAGCTAGGGGTTATGGTTCCATTGAGGTGGATAGGAATTTAGGTGGGGTTGGACAACTAAGGCAAGATATAGCCAAACCGTATTATTCCCACCATTCAGAGGATACTGAGAGTATTAGGAACATTCAGTGTTTTGATACCATCAAAGTCCCGATGTATTATACCACAGATAGTAACCCAGTTATGGACATAGTTAGGAAGAACTGGTGTGTTTTGGCTACAGATCCTGAAGTTAGAGCGGTAGGGGGTAATCCAAGTTTTTTGTTTAAAAATAAACATAATTTAAAGAGGTTATTTTGAAACTGTAGAGACAAGGATGGAGGTGATGTATGTATTAAGGGTATACATCCTGCTGTCAATGTAATTTTTGTGAGTATCTGGATACTTCAGGATCTTTTATACATCCTGATACTGGTCAAACTTTTCATTGCCAAATTAGCGCAAATTGTAAGACATCTCATGTGGTCTGTTTGGCCAAGTGTGTGATCTGTGGATCATTTTATGTCGGGAAGACCGACAGACCCATTAAAGATAGAATAAGGGAACATGTATATCAAATTAGAGTCAAAACAACCACTAATGTCCAATCGAAACATATTATAGCAGAGGGGGAAGAACATAGGTTTAGATTTTTAGTGATGGATTTGGTTAAACCAACTGTGCGGGAAGGTGATATACAAAACCTAACTGAAATTAAAGACGTTAGGTGGATTTTAAGGCTTGGAGCAGATAGGGGTAGGGGCCTTAACGAAAGGGCTTCTATTAAGCCCACTATGAAGTCCAGGAGATTAAGTGTTAAGTAATATCTGCCCCAAGCATATGTATTGTGTTATGCATGCATTTTTAAGTTGTATTTTCTATGCTATATATACTAAGTAACATCTATCCCAAGCATATGTATTGTGTTATGCATGCATTTTTTAAGTCATATTTTCTATGTTATATATATACTTCTCATATGTTTTATATTTTGATATATATGTGTTCTTAGTTTAAAAGTGCTTTGTGGATTATGTGATGTTTCTTTAAATGTTTCTTAGCATTGAGATGATTGGTATCAACTGATTGGTGCATTCATACTATTTAAATGTACTTGACCAGTATTTGTCTGTTTGATGTTCTGAAGAAGCTCCTAAGTGAAATTGATTACCAGTTTTGAAATAAATATTCTATTTTATCTTACTTTATTTTATGGTGGACTTATTTCATGGACTGAATGGTTGAAGTGCTGCTTTGCTGCTGATTTCGTTTATTACTTGTTTTTATATACTATGCCTGTTAGTGTACCTGTTAATTGCACTACTTTATGAATCACCTAAGGGAGGTCTTGGCTGATCTCCGAGCAGCAAGGCTGGCCAAGGGAGAGGCTGGCTCACCTGGTTTCATCTCTGCAGAACAGCCATCTTTTAGAGATTAGCTATACTTGAGTTGGATCTTCTTGGTCATACCCCTTCTTTTAGTACTTTTTCTCCCTCATCCCTTTACCAACTTGTGTTTCTAGCAGTGGTAGTTTTCGGACAGGTCCAGATTTTGCCTCTTAAGGGTTGTAGAGGCTCTTCCATGTTCAAGAGGAATATGAGAATTACCCATGGTGTTTTCCCAAACATGTTCATATCTGTTTCTTGCCCTTAGCATTCCTCCTTCCTTGAGAAGTCTTTTGGGGTGCCATTCCACCCAACACATGCAGAGGACCTTGAGAGTTTTTCTTTTTGCTGCCTTTGTTTTAGGCATCGTAGTCTTCACTGTGGTTCTTTCCATTATATTCTGGTTAAGGATGACCCTGGCTGGGGAAGTTGCCTTTGCGATCTTTCAGTGTGTGGAGCTTTCACGTGTATTAGCTATGATGTCTGGCACTTGGGGGAAGTAAAGTGTCTATGCATCCCCTTTTGGGTTAACCTTTGGTTAATAGTCCTGCTTTGCGATTCCTGGGGGCTTCCCCTATGGCAGTGCACCTTTGTAATGAGTTGTAGTTCCATAGGGCTGACACATTTTTTCACTGGTGCGATTTCTGACTTCTGCTTATTGGTTACCATTTTAGGCATAGGACTTGCACTTCCTTTGCTAGTTGCCAATGCCTTTTGAGAGAGCCCAGGATATTTAAGTTGAGCAGCCAGGATGCAGGCTTAATTCAAGGCATGATTTAAAGTTTGACTGTATTCCTTTGGGTAAAAGCTGTCTCATTCTTTATCCTGCAGTAACATACTTGTGGATGTGGGTTTTATCATGGACTTTGAGGAGTCTATGTTGGTCTCTTCTCATACATACATTTTTGGGCCTCTTCTGTTGTCAGTCCGTAATAGGACCCCAGATTGATGAAAATTTCTGTGGTAAGTCCTGTACGTGTCTTCCCCTTTTTTTGCAGCCTTCCTGTGACTGTTGCCTGCCCCTGGGAGTGGATTGTTTTGCTCTGTTGGACCTGAGGACTAGATTTCTAGTCATGGAGTCTAGATTTTTAAAGTCATCTTCTGTATTGACACATATTTCGTAGTGTGGTACCTTAATGGGAAGGGACATGAGGCTGAACCCCTTGCAGGGAGCAGTTGTTTTTCTGAAACCATTCTTACTCTTGAGCTTACATCTCCCAGTATCTATCATTCCTGTGGATAAGAACATACTGAAGGCCATCCAAAACATGTGCTTTAATCCTTTCTTGGATTTGCACCCTGAAGACTTGGTCTGTGGAGATTGAGGCACTCATTTAAGGTGTAATTATAATTGATTGATCTGGCTGTATAAATGATGAGACACTTGATCTGCAATTCATTTCCATCTTTGCTGCCTTTATATTCTTCTTCATGTTTTATATCCTAATAGGTCACTAGTTAGCATTTGGATGCCAAATTTTAATTTGTTGATTTGCAGGAATGTACTAATTAGTGACTAGGGGTGAATTGGCAGGCATGGCGATGAATGCACTTATTTCACATATGGCATCATTGCATGTCTTCTCACTGGTGCATGTTTCCCAGATCATACCAGCTTCTGTTAAAAAAACAGGGTTACGTCTAACTAATGGAGAAGATAAAATCAATCATTGGACCTTATTGAGGTATTGGCTGTATAGCACAGAGGGATAAAGCTCCATCTATGACCCAGTTGACCAGGGTTTAATTAGCTGACCCAGCAAAGGAGGAGCTGGGCAGGCCGAGAGAGTAATTAAGATATGGTGCCCATTTGCCTGTCACGGAGGCATGGTGGGACATTGGTGAGCTCCGGCTATGCATGTGCAGGGTCTACTTTCCCTGCGGAGTCTGTGTAAATAACCAAGCAATGCCTCCACATGAGTTTCTGATATCAATCCCTTGTGTAAGTGAGGAGTGGTTCAATACTGTTGACTGTTGCAAGTTCCCCCATAAGTTGCTTTTAGACAAGTGCAGGGGGCATAACTTAAGTCATGTGCTCTGCCTTAACAAATCAGATAAAATTTGCATACATGGCTATATCAACAGAAGCTGGATGCTCTTGTTGGAGCAAGTCACAGTTTTCTTGTCTTCACAACGTGTTTCTTTCAATTGAGCATGTGCTTCAGTAAATTGTAAAGCAGTATTTAGTGGTCTCATCTCCAGTAAAATAAGGTAGTTATTAGTATGCAGGTATTATATCACCAATCAGTTTACACCTTAGGTAGAAGCAGCACTATTATACACGGCTACATTTAATTTGTAAATGTCTGCAGTTGCTCTGCAGCAGGCTACTCCTTGGTGGGGTGCTGTCATTTATTTAAAATCTCTTTTTTTCCCCATGCCTGCCAGCCATCACTGTCCTGTTGTCCATTTTCCCATTCATTCCCTAATCACTGAGGGTGAGCACCATCTGAGCAGGGTCACCATTAAGACAAATATCAGGAATAATTTGGATTTTTATGGAGAGGGGATGTCAGTCTGAGGATAGGGTGGAGCATACACATCTGCATGATGTCTGACACCTTGACCCAAAGGGACACCACTGACACCTTATGAGCCCAGTGATTAGGGTGAATATTAGTATGAGCCACACCCTCCACTGCTGGCCCAGTAGAAGGGAGCCGACAGATGAGAAAATCTGTAATCTGCGCCAGGAGGTTCTCCATCCAGGCATTATATATATGTACATTGTTCTTTTTATGGCAGCCTCCAGCATCTGTCCCAGCTGTAACTGACTTCTTGTAGGAGTGGTGTCTGGCTACTTGCCACTTATGGGCCAAGACCCCATGACAGGGTAGTTCCAGCCTCATTGCCCTGTTATCCTGCAGCAACAGCCTCAACAGGTATAGGCTGAGCAAGTCTTTCATCTGGACCTGGGTAATAATGAAATAATGTAATACAGGTTCATAGGTGTGTACTAGGCTAACAGCCCTGGAGCCTATATAAGCCTAGCCCAAGAAGATTCCCTGGCATCATGCCGCCCAAAGTTAGTTCCCAGTGCCCCTGTCAAGCTAGGCCACTGAAATGATCCCTGGGGCGAACTTCGTATTGCCCATCCACTCGTCAGGATTTCTCTTAAAGAGGGCCAGTGAAGTGCTCTGCTTGACGTGAATGGGAAGTTTGTTCCAGAGTATGGGAAGTCTCTGGGTTAGGAAGGTGTCTGTCCAGCATGTTCTGTTTATTGTGGTAATGAGGTTTATGCTCCTGGAGCGTGTGGAACGGAGGGATTGGGATTTCTTTAGGTGTAGCATATCTAGCAGCTCTGGGTCAGACATGGCTTTGTAGGTCAAGCAGAAATTGCCTCTAAGTTAGGAAATTATTTATATCAGCATATAGTAATAATAAAGTAAAAATTCTTGTAAATGGCTGGATAAGCCAAGAGTTTCATATGAATAGTGGTGTAAGACAGGGATGTCCAGTGAGTTCTATACTTTTTGCATCAGTTATGAATGTGATAGTATGTGAAATAAATTACAAAATGAAGGAGACTGGGTATATAACACTTGAATGGTTAAGAATTCTAGTTATGTTAACATATGTAGATAACATTATAATTGCAGAAAAACAAAATTGGGATAAAAGAAATAATTGCACAAATGAGTGTTTAGATATGATGGGGATGACATTAAATAAAGAGAAAAGTAAGGGTTGAGGTGATGTAGTAAAGATCGGTGGTGTATATTTTACAGTGAATGAAATGTTTTTGTTAGGTATAAAATTTGGGTATAAAGATGTAAGTAGAACATTCATTGAAAAAAAACAGAAGAAATAAAACAAACATGTATTTTCTGTAGAATATGTAAATTGTCATTCAGAAAAGGCTTATCTGATAAATTCAGTACTGATGGGAAAAATAATATACTTAGCAAGTGTAGTGATGTTGCCAACAGTATTTGAAAAGTAATTAGTGCAGATACATTTTTCATTTATATGAGGTTCTAAATTAATCCCAGTAGAAAGAGGAGTTTAAAAAAAAGAAGGAGATGTAGGGTTACTTTACCCAGTGCTATATGCTGACATTAAATTTGTACAAAGTGTTAAAGTGGATAAATGAAAAAGATAAAGAGATTAGTAGTAAGACTGCATAAATATAAGTATGATACATTTTGGGGTATGGTAAAAAGAGCAAAAGAGTAAAAGTATATTAATGACGAAATAAAGTTGTACCAAGAAAAAATATTTGGGGGAAAATAAAAATTGATGATCTAAAAAAATAAAAGTATGGTATAAGAATGTAATGATAAAACATTAATTACTATTTAAAACTATGGGAAAATCTAATAGATGAAAAAATTAAAGCTGTAAAAATAAAAAGCAGATGGTGTAATCAGAAAGTAGAAGGTCAAGATAAGATTTTTTTCTGTGGAGACTGGCAATAGATAAATTGCCAGTAAAAGGAAATTTGCCATATAAAAAGAAAAGTGATAGAATATGTTTACATTGTCTAGAAATAGAAACTACATAACATGTGTTTTAAAAGAGTAAAAAAGTTATGGGGAAAACTATGTAAAGAAGATTTTTTGAAGATATAAAATAAGTGGATACAATGAACCTGTATATGATTTAAATATGGATATTATAAGAATAGATATAATCTAATATTATATGGGGTGGCTGCGGTGGTACAGTGGTTAGCATTGTCGCCTCACAACAAGAGGTTCTCAGGTTCAATTCTCAGCTGGGTTGCCTTCTGTGCAGTGTTTACATGTCCTCCCTGCAGTCACATGGGTTTTCTGTGGGTGCTTAGGTTTCTTCTCACATTCCAAAGACATCCAGTAGGTGGGTAGGACAGTCTTAATTGGCCGTAGGTGCGAGTGAGTGGTACGGATGAACTACCGTGGCAGGGCTAGCCACCCAGTGGTGTAAACCTTGGCTCGAGATGATTGTCACTGTTGAAGTAACACCCCAACCCCATGTCAAAAATGGAAAAAGGGGTTGAGGATGGATGAATGGATAAGAATAGATATAAAGAATATGTTAAAAGAATAGATAAAAGTTAATTTATATTGTATGGAATGAAAGAATAAATGAAATTATGTTTAATAGTAAATGGATTTTAGCAATAAAATTAAGTAAAATCAGATGGTGGTTATGGAAAAAGGAGTGGGGGTCTAATAAGCATGAAAAATTCGTATGATTTTATAGGAAATTATTAATATGTGTAAACAGATTTGTATATGTATATATTTGTACATATGTAAATGCTTGTACATGTGTAAATATTTTGTAAATAAGAGTTATTCTTTATATAAATAAATAGCCCTTACTCTTTTCAGTAGGTGCTGTGGGTTCTTTTACATCCACCTAAGCTATCAATAAGTCAAGCACATGAGGATTAGCTGATCAGGACAGCCTGTCCTTGTACATGCCATCAGTGCATATGATAAGGATACAGCATGGGTAATCCGTGTGAGACTTGTGGTTGTGGATGTGGTAGTCCTATGCCTACACCTGTATCCTCCACTGTACTAGTGTAGGGCCACATCACCACCATTCCCAGTATGATCCCTAATGTTGGCAGCAGGGATTACTGCCATAGGCGGTCCACATTTGTTGGCCCTAACAAAGTTAATGAGCCCTGTCAGGAGTGCATGTGTACCAGTATGTGATAAGTAACTGTTATGTATATTTCCAAATCTGTTCTTACAGTTGTATGATATACCCTCCTAACTGTCCCTTTTAGTATGCCTAAAGTACATGTTTCTTTGTAGCTTTCAGTCCAAGTTTCAGGTTCTGAGATCATCCCTGAAGTGGTCATAAAGAACCCATACCCATCTGCTTCTGTGAAGAGTGCATCAGGTTAGTACCATTTAAAGCAGATTTCTGTAGAGCAGCAGCACACGTAGAAACTGTAGGGGAAAAAAACTAAATAAACTAGGCAATCAGATAAAAAAATAAATAAATAAAATAAAAAATAATTTAATAAACCTCTGGTGCCTCAGCCGTATGCCTTCAGAGGAGTTCCATAAAACTGAATAAACATCCAGATATTAAATAGAAAGCACCAATCAAATTACAACAGTAATTATACACTTAAATGAAATACTTAAAAAAAATATATAGAATTATATTCAGTGTTCATGCGTTCAGGTTTCAAAGTGCCAGACTTCAGACTGTTTATAAAATAATACGTTTTTTAAAATTTCTAACCCTTATCTTCCAGACAAATATTTTCTAATGTTGTGGCATTTAATCCTTTACATATTCCATGATATTTATTAACATTTTGTTTTGCAACAGAGCCCTCCGTTTTTCTTTGTTTGTTTTTTACATATCTAATATGTTCCTGTAACCTAACTTAAAAGATCATAATAAAGGTTGCAAGGAAATGTAATAGCTTAAATCACTACTTTCAGTCACACAAGCAAAATTATTTTTAGTTGTAAATCTAATACTATTAATGGAATTAAAAATCTAACCACATGCTTGCAAACATTACAAACTCCACTGGGGAAAGTACCCCATCAATAAATCTGTATTATATCAATTAACCATCTAACAAAATGACTGTGTATAAGCATATCACCTGAACTTCTCCCCTTGTTAAAGGAGACATCTAAAAATGGTTTTAACTTATTTTTTTTAAAAATCATTGTGTCTTAAAAAATGCAAATAGTTCCCAGCACAACTCACAATCTCCGTACTTAAAAGATTATATTCTGTTACAAAAATATATTAGAATCATTATAATTCAAACCCTTATTCCCGTCAACCCTAGTGTATAAGCCTTCATTCTCATTTTTCTTACTTATAACATGGCGATAAGAGTTATTACTTTATCACAATTATACCCACAATTCAAAAACATTTTAATAGTTCTATTTGCCTCCATTAAAAATATCTCATGCTCACTACACAGTCTTTATTCTTGTAAGTTAACCCTTAGGGTGCTCATCAGTCAAATGAGGTGGATGACAACTAGATGTATGAAAAAAATCTACATTGGCATTATTCTTTGTGTGCATTTTAGTTTGCACTCTCCCCCCCCCCCCACACACACACACACACACGCACACATTCCAAACAAAGTAATATCTAAGTAATGCATTTCTTGTTCAAGGACATCACTTGGAAAGGAAAAAGCAAATCTATTTTACCCAAATTATCCATAAAATGTCTTGCTATATCCATTCTTCCATAGCATATAAAAATCAAATCATCTGTAAAACCACCGTATTCAGTTACATGTTGTTTATAAACTTCATAGCAATAAATATATTCAACTTCAAGCAAAGCCATAGCTATATTTGCGTACATGGGGGCTAATGCCACCCCCATCACTTTTCCCTAAGTTGATGGTAAATGCATCCATCAAAAACAACAAAATTATGTAATAACAAAGCATTAAAATCTCCCCAACTTAATTAACCATAGGAGAGTCACCCAAAAAATAATTGATAGCTTCAGCGCATTGACGATGTTTAATAGAAGTACATGAACTGTTAATATCAATTACAGTCCAGTGTATATTTTCTAACCATTTAAGACCTTTAACAGTTTTCCGTATGTCACTAAAATGTTTAATATACAAACTCAGCTTTATAAAATTATGTAAAGGAAAAAAACTATTGTAAAAAGAAACTATAAACTGACCAAAGCATATATTGGCTATGCTTTATCATAGCAAAAAAACAAAAAAATAAACTATTGGTACCAATGGTCAAAGAAAGAAGACTCCAAGTCAAAATACTATTAATATGGCACAATGAAATGACAACTTTTGTCTCACAAAATACACTTCAAAAAGGTGTTATGAGACATCACCAGACTGTAGGATTGCCAGGTTAAGACTACAGGAGAGGTATGATATGATTGCATGGTGCATCTAAAATAGACATTCATTTTGTGCATGCTAGATGAACACAATTTGCCATAAGTAGCTATGCTCACTCCATTTCCTTTCTGGAGTGTTCTTAGGGCAGAGTAATGCTGCAGTAACACCTGTAGAGGCTAGAATAGGACAACATGTTGATGTTGGTACCTGATCAGGGGCTGATGATGATGATGATGCAACACAGAAACCCAAGTCACACTTTTGCACTGATATTGTCTCCATTCTGAATATACAGCCACCCACAATAGAAGCTGAAGGTGTGGTCTCACCCATAGCTCAACTTGAGTCTGTACAATCTTGAGTTCATATCTTCCTCACTGAGGGAAGGGTCCAGCGTGGCTCCAAGCAACAGCAATGGTCCTCCTACAGCTGATGAGGGCAGTGCATCTGATGTGGGTATGATCACCATTGCACAACCTCACAGGGATTGTGTCATAGTTGGCCCCTGACATATGGGCAGCACTCGGAATCAGTCAGCAGATGTGCCACAATGTCATTCAGGGTCCTCTGCTGCAATACAGTTGGCATCTATGAGGATGTGGATTCCAGGCACATACTGAACATGTGAGGTTTACGGTGTTACACATTGCTTCCATTTCCACTTACATCTGGAGGATTGACAATTTCATGAAGCCAGTATCACTGCCCTCCCCATGAGCAGTGTTGTCCAAGATTGGGGTAGGGCAGAGATTTTCAACCTTTTTCATCTCATGGCACACATAAATTAACTGCAAAAATCTTGTGGCACACCAAAAAATATATTTTTGTCAGGCAAAAAAATAGGTATAATTTTGATTGATTTAGAAAATCTTTTCCTCTTTTTTACTTGCATTTAATATTTAATGAGATATCTGAACTTGACGTTGTTTTAGAATGTCTTTTGTGCGAGGTTGAATTTTGGACAGGCATACTCTTAAATCTTCTTCCATGGTTTCCAGCCCCGATCTAGTTTTTTTCTTAATATTATTCATTGTAGAGAAGCTTGATTTGCACAACTGTGACATGGAAAAAGGAAGTAGTGCTTCTTTTGCTTGTTTTGTAATATTTGGAAATTCACTTTTAAGAGATAAACAAAATGAAGTAGTATCTTTTGTTGAATATTTAAGTTTTAATCCTCTGTCATTTCTTATCTCTGTCAACTCGTCTTCTTCTGTAATATTTAAATTTGCCAGTTTGCACGCATTTAAGACAAGTGGATCTCTTATCCAATCCAAGGATGATATGTTAACTGAGGAAAATATTTTTCACTATTTTTATACTAAGTAATCTTTAAGTTTGGAAAATTAGATCTATAAGACTTCCATCTAGTTTCCAACTTTTCATTATCTCAAACATTTGTACTGCATTTCTCTTCTGATTCTTTCTTCCCAAGGCATTAATTTTTCTTTGAAAACATTAATGTTGTTGGTGGAAGTAAGAATATTTTCACAATCTCCTTGCATACCTTTATTAACAAAGAAATCAGAAAGGAATGCAACCTTATTGCAAAAAAGCTCATCACTGAGGAAATCGGCTAACTTAGATTGTTGAGTTGTCAGAAAAGTTGGAACTTCCTCTTTTAGTTCATAAAATCTTAATAGGACTTGATAACAGGATAGCCACCTAACTTCTTTTTATTTATTTATTTATTTGACATTTGTTTACGGGGAAAGTCTGACTGGACACAGGTTCCTTTTCAGTAGAGGCCCAGGTAGAAAAGCTCCAGTTACAAGGATAATGTCAACATATACTAGCATACATAGAGTTCCAGTTACAGACATTTCAGCAGTTTAACAAACATACAGGATACTATATCGAGGACAAATAATACAAAAGTAGAGGACTTGCATTTCATTTCATGGAAAAAAGTCCCATCATAGCTCATACTGCTACAGTTGCAGTTGAAATAATTGAGAGGGTTATACACATACAGATGTAGTTGCTACAGGTGTGACTGAAATTATAGAGTTATAAATTTAACAGATGAGGTTACTACATCCTATTATTTAAATAAAGAGAGTAGAAGATTGTTTGAGAAATCAGGAAGGCATAATCAGAGGAGTAACAAGAACATAGCTAGGTGTCCACTAGGTGTGATATGAGGAGCTTTTTGGATTGTGAAGGAGAACTGTTAGAAGTTATTGGGGTTGGCAGCTTATTCCAAATTTTAGGAATATAGTTTGAGAAGAGAAATTTCCCAGCTGAGTTGTTGGCTTTGGTGGTATCTAGAAGGTGTTGGTTACTGGATTGAAGAGATCAAGCTGAGGTGTATGGTTGAATGAGTTTTTTGGAGAGAAGGGGTTTTATCAGGTTGTTGGAGAATGTTGTGGCAAAGGTTAGTTGATTTAAAGTGTAGAAGTTGTGGAAATTCGAGCCAGTTAAGCTGTTTTAGTGATGTACAGTGATATGATCTATTTAAAGCTCCAGTGGCAAATCTTGCTATTTTATTATAGCAAGATTCCAGTTGGTTTAGGTCCGTTTTGAGGAGATTGGTTAATACTGGGTAGGAATAGAGGAGAGTTGATAGGAGGCATGTCCGGGCTATGTTAACTTTCATGTTATTTGTAAGAAATTGTTTGTGTCTATATAGGAGACCTATTTTCTTGTGAACCTTTTTGATGGTTTGGGCTATGTGAATATCAAATTTCAGGTTATCAATTTTTACCCCAGGCAGTTTAGTGTGAGTGCTTGAGGTGATAATAGTTTTGTTCCTAGGAAGAAATTAAAGGACTGGGAAGATGAGGGGAATCTGGTTGGGCTAAAAAGAAGGAGCTTAGATTTCTACACAAGCACAGCACGACACAGCAACTGCAGGGTACAATCTTTATTCACAAAGGTTTAACGCTTTCTTCCCACTTACAGGGACTTTCTCAGAACAATGAATAATAACCCACCCAGCCTTTATATAACAAACCATATTCTTAATTAATTAATTAATTAATTAATTAATTAATTAATTAATTAATTAATTAATAAACCATCAGTCAACATTTAAAGTTATATGTATGAATTTAAAACACATATATATGATACAGTAAAATCACACTTAAAAATACAACTTTAATCTAAAATATTGTTCAATTTTAAAATGCGTGTGATAGCAGTGGTTTCATTTATGCCCGGGTACTCAGTTGCGTTTAACCGCAAGTACCATTTAGGTTCACATATATCTAGGTGAATATCTAAATTTCTTCCCTGGGAATCTTTAACCACCTGTTGAATGACCAAAAATTTAAATTTGTGGTCCTTATATTGATGTGTCTACTTAAGGAATTAGTTAACCTACCATGTTTAATATCCAACAAGTGTTCAGCTATTCTGTTTTTGAACTGCCTACTCGTCTTCCTTATACAGAAAATAGGGCATTGCTGGCATTTCGCCACATATACTACATTTTGGCTACAATTAAAGTGTCCATTAATATGGATGTATTATTTAACCTATACTGGTCAGCTGTTTCCAAAATATTTGGACAGAAAATGCACATATTGCACTTAAAATTCCCCTTATTTCTGTGTAAGTAACTATTATTAGCATGGGCAGCAGTCTACAATATATTCTTAAAGGATCGGTCCTTTTTATAAACCACCTTCAGTATTATACCCACCATTTGTCCAATATTAATATCATATTTCAAGAAGTAGAAGAAGATTTCTAAATCTCCCAGTTTATATGTGTTTTAAGTTCATACATATAACTTTAAATGTTGATTGATGGTTTATTAACTAATTAATTAAGGATATGGTTTGTTATATAAAGGCTGGGTGGGTTATTATTCATTGTTCTGAGGAAGTCCCTGTAAGTGGGAAGAAAGTACTAAACCTTTATGAATAAAGATTGTAGCCTGCAGTTGCTGTGTCGTGCTGTGCTTGTGTGGTTCTACAGTCTTTCAGTTGGTTGAGAAGGAGCTTAGTTCTGCTGGGATTTAGAATTAGCTGAGAGTTAGTGAGCCAGGTTTCTACTGACAGAAAGGAATCTTGGGTTTTGGTGTGGATGTCTTCCAGTGTAGGGCCAGCACATATTAGGGTGTTGTCAGCATATCCATATTGTAGTACAGAGGCTTGTGATGCTGAGGCCTGGAGGTGGTTAGTGAATAGAGAGAATAGTAGTGGTCCAAGGTTTGAGCCTTGTGGAACACCTAAGGAGACTGGAAGAAGAGGAGAGAGTTGGTGTTGCCACTGGACGGCTTGCAGTCATCCTGTTAGATATCGTTCAAGTCACGCAATAGTAGAATTGCTGAGGTTTAGAGTGGAGAGAATATTGCCTAGTTTATTCTGATTGACCAAGTCAAAGGCCTTGGATAAGTCTAAAAATATGTCTGATACAAATTCTCCATTGTTTTATGGTGGTTAACAGTGTTAGTAAAGGATAGTAGTGCTGTGGTGGTGCTGTGAAAGGGAGAGAAGCTATATTGGGTGTTTGTTAGTAGTTTGTGTGTGAGAAGGTAGTCCATTAGTTGGGTATGCATGGCTTTTTCTAGTATTCTGGATAAGGGAGATAGAATGGCAATTAGGTGATAACTGGCAAGTTTAGTGGAATTATCTCCCTTATGTAGTGGTAGAATGTGGGAGGCTGTCCATATTACAGGTACCTGGCTTTCAGATGTTGAACGGTTTCTGTGCATGGCTATTGGGTAGGCCATTGCTTCAGCTGCACTTTGTAGAAATTCTGCTGGAAGGTTGTCAGTGGCTACAGTTGATAGTTTTAAGTTTTTGAAGTAGTTTTTTACAGTTATTACAGATATTGGGTGTATGTTGAAGTGGGAGGTGGAGTCTTGCAATTTGGTGCTATTCTGGGTGGGTGGGGGGGAGAGGTAGTGTTACTGTCAAAGCCTTGAGAGTTTGCTAAGGATTGAATAGTTTCTGTGAAGAATTTATTAAATTGGGTTGCGGGCAGGGGTGATGGATTTACCTTGTTGAAGTATGTTACTAACTGCTGCCCAGAATTTTTTTTTTGGGGGGGTTGTATGTTTATTTTGGATGTTTTGGTAATAGTTGATTTTGTCTAATTTTATTACTATTTTTTTTTATTTTATTCTGAAGTTCTAGTTATGTTTGCTTAGTTGTTTGTGTTTTGTTTTTTTGAAATTGTTGCCAGGCTTTGTCTCTAGCCTTGTGTAGGGATCTACATTCTTTAGTTTGCCACGGTGCATACTTAGATTTTACTCTGATAGTTCTACGGGGAGCATGGGAGTTACGTATGTCTAAGAACGTGTTGTTGAATGAGTTAACTGCGTCAAGTGGTAACTAAGAGATTCACAGTTATAACTATTTAGAGTGGTGATGAAGCTATTCAAGATGATTTTTTTTGCTTGTTTCTGATTAAGCAGAAGGTGGGTTGGATGACTTGGTGAGTCTGAGTCCTAAGGAAGGAACCAAACAAAGAAAAAAGAAAAAAAACGCTTGGTTGGTACAGGATTCTTTCACATAACCAGTGTTAGGCGATCAATATGTTCATAAAACTTTAAACTTAAAAAAAGTGTGCAACCACATAAAAAATACTTCAAAAAATACTACTATCATAACATGCTACGGATTAAGCGCTTTCATCCACTCAAACTATGGATTTCAGAAGGAAGGAAGGTTGACTGTTGGTCACTTAGACTGTCTGGCAGGCAGTCTGATAGAGATACCTGAGAGGGGTTGCTAACTAAAAATCAATTAAAGAATTGACTGTCTTTTGGAAGATTTATCAGTTCTTGTAGGGGAGGTGATGAGTTGCGTAAGCCCAAGGAAGTTTGTGTGGGAAGATGGATTTTCTGTGGAGCAGTTAAGCCAATCTATATTGAAGTCTGTCATCAGAATTGTTCTTGTGGGAGAGAACTGGATACCCAGTGTAGTATGTTTTCTAGAGTGGGGATATTGTTTCCTGGTAGGAAATAACAACTAGTAATATTCATGTGTTTTTTGGAATTAATTTTTAATTTGGCAAAGATAAGTTCAGCGTTGTCAAATTCAGGAATGTTTACATCTATGTGGTCTAGAATTAGGTGATTTTTAAATAATGTAGCTACTCCTCCGCCCTTTCTAGTTTTCCTGTCTTTTCGTATAATATTGTAATCTGAGACTGTTATTTCATTGTTGATAATATTGTATGGAATGTTGTTAATTTCCATATGGAATAACAACTGTGTATGAGAAGCTTCCATTGAGGAACATAGTGCTGCAAACAATCTTGATTGTAACAGCCTGCTTTTTATACAACTGACAGTTGTGACATTCTCGTCTAGTACTTTTTTCAGTTCGAGTACCAATGATTTTGATGCTAGTACTTCTCTGTGGAGAAAACAGTGAGTACATATAATTCTAGGATTCTCTTTTTGAGCCAGTGTAACAAATCCTTTTACACTTCATGGCATAGAGTGGGCCCCATCCATACAAATACTGATGCAGGACAAGTCCCCCACCAATAGAAGCCTATTGTCCTTGAGCACAGCCAAAAGGGCAGTGTCGTGTTTTGTACCCATGTGTATTCAGGCTATTTGGAGCATCTGTACCACAGTACCTTGCCTCCATGATAATTCTTGTATTTACTTAATTCAAAATAAAATGGAGACAAAGTGGCTTTTATTGGGTTGCGGACGGACATTTTCGGTGGCAGCAACAGCATGTGAGTGAAATAATCCTTAAGTTTTAAACTTAAAAGGCTAACCATCTTTTTAAAAAATCTTGTGGCACATCTGGTGACCTCTCAAGGCACACCAGTGTGCCATGCCACACTGGTTGAACCCCCCTGGGATAAGGTATGTGCAAGGGATAGTCCCATAGGGAGGCCATCACAGCGTGCGCTGTCCTTACCTGCATCTGGAATTTTCTGTATTGTTGAACCAATTTGCATGTGGGTAAATGGTTTACAGCATTAGCCTTTGTTTTATCCTCATTAATTTTGTACCCTGAAAAGGCTCTGAAGTTGTTTAGAAATGTTGTACAACACTGAAGTGTTCTTTTTGAAATTTTCAAGAACAAAATAATAGTAACTGGAAATAAAGGTATTTTTTCTTGATAACCTTATCAGTGATATTTTTTAATTTGTTAGTCCTGTAATTTCGTTGTCATTGGCTGCAAATAACAGAGGGGAAAGAGGACACCCCTGCATTTTTCCTCTGTTGAAATACAGCTTGTCGGAGAGGAACATTACCACATTAATTCCTGCATCCGACCGTTTATGTATTCCCCTAATTAATCCTAGTCTGTCAGGGAATGCAAATAATACTACTGGCTTACTAACAAAATCTCTTTCTTTGCAGCAAGACCCACCAATAATAGTGGCATTTTCTGAAATTCTGCTTCCATATTGTTCTAGTAATGTTGTCCAGTGCTTGCCTTTCCACCGCAAAACTGCAGTGATCCATATATATCAATCTTGGCAATACTTATGCGACTCTCTTAGCTGGCGTAGATATAAATACTATAATAATCATGATTTAAGTTGGAATGGGTCTATATGAAGCTGGTCCTGAAGCTTTGAACAGTATAGCCACCACATTTTAAAGATGCTGGTACCCCCCCCCCCAAACACACACACTAAAACAAACCTTCTCAGATGTTTATTACTTGATTTCCTCCCTAATTTCCACATGAATGTTGTCTGTGCTTGGAGACATCACCATTTTGTCTCATTTCTTCCTGTAGTAACTATTAATTGTTGAGCCTTATTTCCCTCTGATCGCTACATAATTGTCTTCCATAAATATTTCCATGTATGCCTTTTCTTGGTCTCCGTATTTATCTGCTTTATACAAATGTTATAACATTTCTGACATATCTTTAATACCTCTGTAGGATCACTGGTTATTTTTCTTGTCATAGTCTCCCTAAGTTTGGTGACAGCCGTTTCTCTTTTCTGTTCTCTCTGTTGTTGTGCTACATGTTTTTGTGCTCTGGAGTTGTTATAAAAAATAATTGCTTAACAACAACTTTTCTAAACTCATACCTGTCATTCAAACACTTCCTTATTCTCTACTCTGTTTTTAAGCTCCATGTTTATTTTATCCCACTCACTAACTATGCCTTGTGTAAAAATTTCTGTCTTCCCTAATAACTCTAAATCATTTCCACTGTCCATTCCTTAGATTCCTCTGTTTTTAACATGTAAATAGGAAAGTGACTGTGTCTATTTTTCTCCATTAACCTCCATATTGTACATGACAGTTCTTTTGAATGTGCATTTCAAACTTTTGACTTACATGCATATATTAATTTTTGGCAGGAAGGTCTCTTATGTGTATGCTTCTTCTCATTTCCATTTGAACTTATGCCACTTTAAGAATTTCGCTTCAGTGAAACCACTCACAATCATATATCATTTTTCAGAATCCACATCCCTTTTACTGTCAGATAACCACTCAGAACTATTTACAGTTAAACAAATGAGGCTTATCCCTCCTGAAAGGAGCTGTTGGCCATATCAGCAGCTATACCTTTATGGATTACTCTAAAGTTAAGATTAGTCAAGCTAATGCCTGTGTTTCTATTTACTTTTATTGCTGTTTGTTCTTTTCTTATCTTTGTTCCCCTCCCACATGTGAAAAACAGCTTGCGTGTTTTCAGTTAACGTTAAATTTTAGCCCTAAGAAAAAGTGCATTGGCTACCTTTAAGTAAACAACCCAAATTGTACAGTTACAGTAAATTCATTAAAGCATTAAGGATGCAGGGGAGGCAACTACTTATATAACATATTCACTTCCCAGTTTCAGACTTTATATTTCACTAAACTGCTTACCATTGTACCTGTCACTGTTCAGAGCTTTCAAAATTAATTGTTTGCACCTACAGACAGCTAGAGTCCTAAATAAAAGCAGTCAGCAGTGAGAATAAACAGCTAACTTTGCAGATACATGAATGAATTTTTGCCTCACAGCAAGACGTTGTCCTGTTCAATTCTCAGCTAGAGCATCTTCTGTGTGGAGGCATACGTGAATGGGCGTGCCTTCGTTGAAGGTTGTGCATCAGGGCTGGTAACTCAGCACGTAAAATTCCTCTACCAAAACATTAGCGGACCAGAGTTCCATTGTGGCGACCCCTAACCGGGATAAGCTGAAAGACGCAACAACTCTGAACATATTGTTCAGTCTTT
The DNA here is from genome assembly GCF_019279795.1 of Protopterus annectens. Lineage (NCBI taxonomy): Eukaryota > Metazoa > Chordata > Ceratodontiformes > Protopteridae > Protopterus > Protopterus annectens. The sequence goes on along the minus strand of NC_056746.1, from coordinate 493,380,917 downwards.
CCATGGCCAACTGTACATGTAACCGTACAAATTACTGTTTACCATAATGCTTGTTCTTACTAATTAATTGGCCCTGTGGAATATTACTTTGAAGAGTATAGCTGAAATGAGTGCTGTAGATGTCAGTCATGCAATCCGCTTGGGTGCTGTGGGGACATATTTGTTTTGATTCCATGCACATTCCACATTGCCTAGAAGATCATGTAATGATAGCCCTTCCTGTTCACAAGTCTTTGTAACTGTGGGTTAAGTGGGGCCTTAGTTGTTCTTCTTTTTGGCTCCTTACAGCTGACCATTGGCTGCCCCCGGGACCAGTTGTCGTCTACCAGGCCCTTCTTCCTCCTCATATTTACTCCAACCCCTACTTAGGACCAACGAGAAGGTTGAAGTACCCATGGTATCATCACATTGCTGCCAAAGAGTGTTTTTAGTGCTCTCATACCCCTTCCTTTGTAGACATTCCCAACTTCCAGGCCCAGATGTGCAACAGACATGCTGGAATATTCTTCCACCTCTGCAGCATCTCAGACAGTGGCCTCACCTTCCTAAAGACAGCTCCCATTGCGTGCCCCCAGGCCAAACTAGTCATCAACCCCAATGCAAGCCCAAGTGCACATCCTCCCACCCCACTCCCCCACTCCCATGGTGGTTACGCTTATCCTCTCATTGCCAGCACCTCAAACACTTGAACTGCTAATTCATCGCTTTATTCCTCTGTGCCATGGAGCTGGCTAGGTGGAGCCTATACTGTTTCATATGTGCAGCTTTTGACACTTATTATTAATGAATTTGCTGCACATACTGCTGATTTCAGTTCTCAACTCTTTTTGTTTCACCCTATTCCTTTCCACAAGGATAGAGATGCACTCTATAGTGCATTTGTGTGCTGCTGCGACCCAGTGTTTATAAAACAGCTTATCATTTTCATTTTTTAAGTCAAATGGTGTAGCTGGATCTTTATGGGCTCTTAAAAATGTTGTGCCACTTAACTTTGTTCTTTTTTATTTACTATAAAACAAACATGTTCTAATAACCTTGTTTTAAGCTCATGGTAGTTCTTCTTGTGGTTTACAAGCCACCATTTTGGAAAAAATAGATTGTGGCTTTTTGGGTGAGGGCATTAGCAAGAATAAGCTTCTTTATAAAGAAGCAGTTTACATATTAAAGTTTGACGCTTTGCTCCCTAAGGGTATGGATGTTTATTTTAATTGGCACGTATTGCTTTAAAGGAAGTGCCTTTTAAGTATTTTATGGTATCGATTGCCTTATTGCTTAATTGTTTATTTAGTGATGTATATAAAGCAAGTGTTTGATGTGAATGAATTGTGTACTCCAAGAAGGCATTGTATGCTGAGACATCAGAGAGAAATAAATTTGAAATTCTGGTCTTTGTTTTTCATTGTATTTGTCACTTCACATAGTCTGGAAGCAGCAGTGCTGATCGAAGAAATATAACATTGCAAGACTGATGCTGTTCTCCTACCATTCTCATAACAAAAAGGAAGCAAACAAACAGGTCACTAGTAAATATAAGACAGTATTAAAAACAAAAAAGCAACACATGCGTCTGTCAGATAAGAGCATAAACTTATTAAAGTGCTTTCAGCCATATGGATCAGAAATTCATCAGTAACCAGAAAATTCTCCTGTCACTTTCACTGTCTGTAAATCAGATGTTTTCTGCATGCCTTGCTCTGTGTGTTAATATAGGAATAACCCACGCCTGGGTGTGGGTAATGCTGGATTTACCCACAGTTGGCATGGTTTGGTCACGAGAGTGAAGCCCGAGGGACCAAACAAAGCCAACCGTGGGTAAATCCAGCATTACCCACACCCAGAAGTGGGTTATTCCTATTATACAATGACATTATTTAAGAAAAAAAAAAAATAATTTTCTTAAATAATGGCATTGTATAATGCCTCCTTGCTGCCCTTCTGCAGCTGTCTGGTATTCTGCAGCAGTTCTGATGTACTGCACATGCATATGCCCACGCAGTACATCAGAGCTGTGGGCAAAAGCAACGGAGAAAACAAGATCTCCGTTGCTTTTTACAAACTGTTAAACTCGTTTAACATAGCGAGACAGTGTGAAGCAACAGAGATCTTGCGTTCTCCGTTGCTGTAAAAAAAAAAAGAGTTATAGTAATGGAAAAAGTCCGGGCGACTGGACCTTTTTCCATTACTATAACTCTGATTTACAGCGTGCACGCTGACCAATCAGCATGCACATTTTTTGAATATTAATGGGGGGTCGTTGTATAATTCAGTTTTTTTTCCTTCCACATAAAACTGAATTTTTACTGTGTTCACCTTTCACACATTTGCATATCATCAGAACCTTCTTTCCCTACCTAGTTTTAGTTGCATTTAGTGCTTCATGAAACTTTGAATCACTAGCAGGTCGCATGTGTAAGATTCCTGACCAAGTATGTGCCGAGTTCTCTGCAGCTAGCCCATGAATTCCAGCCAAGGTCTTGTCACTGATGTGTAACAAAATGACAGCACCATAGTTTTCCAGCTTGAACTATAGTAAAGGAGTAATTTCCAGCTGACCTTACATAAAATCTTAAAACTGCTTGTTTTCTGCGTGAAAGAAAGCATTTTTTTGCTTTCAAACTGCATATTGTCCACCTGTAATTACGATCTTGAAGAAGGCCCTTGTACATTTGAATGCCTTTCAGGTTTTAAGGATGTATGACTGTATTGCATTCAAGATATCTGCTAATCATCTTTAATTATAACATAGCCAGCTGATTTAAAGGTAGTATGCAGTAGAGGAGGAGAAGATTAATTAATCATATGCTGAAAGTGGTTAAAGTATATTTTGTATTTCCATAGTTTTATTGCAAATTTGTATTAATAAGGTCAGTTTGATTATTTCAGATAGAAAGTATTCAGTAATACTTCCTTATTCCTTTTAGTAGTAATGGCTTTTCCTGAGCCTTGGTTGCTTATTTAGTGTTCATGTCTTGGAGCAGCTAGGTTTGAAGAAGATTTGCTTAACGCATGTGTGCCTATAATGTTGATATCCTGTCTTATTAGCAGAATGACTGGCTTTGCTGTATGACTGTAATTTCATGTATGTTCACATATAGTTCAGCTAGGAAACAAGTGTAATGGATTTCTATCAAAGTTTGTTTTCTACCATAAATGCCCTTGCTGCTACAAAAAGTAGGTTCACCATAACCCAAAGACCTGCACTGTATCACTTTGCTGGGTAAGCATTACACTTAGTAAGTGATGATTAAGTCACAGGAGAGTAACTAGTGTTCTTACTTATGTGTTACTAAGTTTAACCTCTCTATCTATATGTAAACATATAATTGTTATTTAATTGCACCGGTACCAGTAATTAAAATCTTCCTGCATTAAAGTTACACTAGTAGCTAAGTGCAGGGTTAAGTAGCAGAGCTTAGCGAGAGTGAGTCAGACGTTGTAGTGTTGATGGTGAAAGGCATTATGGAAAGTAGAAACTGAACCAGAAGAGAAAAAAATAAACGTTATTCAGATATGTAACACAATTTAGTAATAATGCTTTGTTTTTATTTAATCACTAGGTAAATCTCAACAATGTCTTCTGAAGCCACTATTCCAATTACTTCTGAATCTCCTCTGCCTGCAACTTCTCCTCAGTCTCCACGGTCACCACGGTCACCTGCACCTCCTGGGTCGCTCAATATTCCAGACGGTAGCCGAAAGAGAGAGCGGTCACTTTCCCCAATGAGAGGTTCAGGCTACCTCATCCCTAGTCCCCTCCCAACGAGACGAACCAGGACGTTTTCTGCGTAAGTACAAAGCCTTTTAGTGGTTGCTGTCAATTCAACATAATGCATTTTATTATTCTTTGAATACTGTGTACATAGCATAAACAGCTGTGCACCTGTGTGACCCTGTGTTATTTCTTTGTGTCTTGTTAGGTTTAATATATGAACATTGTCCTTCTGCTTCAGTTTGGCTTATTTGTAATGCTGTTGTGTAATGCCTGCAAGTGTAACATCTGGTGTTGATGCATTCAGAGGTCACTTGAGGCGGATATTGTTAAATAGCAAAGGTGATTGTCAAGTTTTGTTGCATCCGAAGTGATAGCAATGCTGTACTATAATGCAGAAATGAGTTTTCAGTTGTCCTAAAGCGCTCTCTATGCCTGCCAGACTCTGATGATGCTCTATGTTTCCTGGTTCTACTGCATAGCTCTCCTTATTAAATGATCTTTGGGATAAGATTGAAATAGCTCCAGTAGGGTCAGTGCTCTATCCCATTTAACAAATTCGAAATAAAATCATTCAAATCCTGTTGCAGAAGACTTCCTGGTAGATGCTTCCAGATACTTGCTGGTAACACACTATCATTAGGATGAGCTTTTTTTTCTATTTTTTTTTCATTTATTTCCATCCCAACATTTTTCTACAATACTTAAGTTTCAAAGGGTGTTCTCAGACTGATTTTATCCTACATAGATCAAATATTTGATGATATGTTGTCCTGTCTCGCCTTCATTCATACTGGATGGGTTCAGAGCCGATCCTTGGTTCCGACTTGGCTGAATACACTAACTCGAAGTCTCTAACTTGCTCATGGTAGAATAGGTATCCCATCATGCAGTGGTGTAATTCCCCAGATCTCGTTTGTTGCTTTACGAGTTCGGATACTTTCTCCTTGGCTGTGGCTAAATTCTTTAAAAACTTGTTTTTTTTCCTTAATTTAGCTTTAATATTGCTTATTAGCAGTTTAGTTAGTGGTTGTTCCATAGTTTAACTGTGTGCTGTAGTTACGAGTGCTGTTTAATCTTGCTATTGTGTGGTTGTTTGTTGGACATCGTTAGTCGCAAGGCCTTTTTTCTATTTTCCCGTCATTTTTTGTAGTGGTGTAGTTAATGGTTACAGTAGTATAAGTTAATCTCTGTTTCCTTTCTGTGTATATTAGCTCATTTTAGTTAGAGAGCTAATTTCCTGTTCTGTGTCTCTCTCACTCACAGCTCTACTAGGTCCGTTTAAGTTAGAGGGCCTAGTGCCCATTTAATTTATAGGGCAGAGTTGTTCACCTTGTTCTTGTCTTATTAGATATGTTATTATAGTGTTTGTCTAAAAGTTTTGCGTGTGTTAGTTTTCTTATAGAGGTGTGTTTTAGGCTTTACCTTTTATTTTACTAGTGCTGTTTCCTTCTTAAAATGTCAAAGGAAACTAGAGCGAAGGAACCCAAGACTTCGAGGTTTAAGAAGTGTCAGAAATGTTCTTAGAAGATGTCCATCACTGGTGGGTATAATATTTGTGTTTATTGTTTGGGGACCATTCACCTTCAAGAGGCTTGCATGTTTTGTTATTCTTTCAGCTTCTGTGTCTTGCAGGAAAGACAGAACAAACTGATACTCAAAGGGCTCCTGAAACCTTCTTTTGATGAGGCTCTACAGAGAACTTCTTCTAGTAGGTTCCCTTCCTCTAAGAGTGACAAGACTACAAAACAACCATCTCCTGCTTCTTCGGCTCATTCGGAGCCGACTCAAAAATTGGATAATACTTCAATGCATTGATCTCCTCGGCTCCACAGCCCTCGGAACTGAGAAAGCTCATAGACTTGGACAAATCTAGTTCTTCGGCTCCAAGCCCTTCAGAACCGAAAGAGACTATATTTCGGAGCAGGTCCACTGATCTGTTACCAGTCTCCCCTAACTTGAGATCTCCCATTTTGGAGAGATCTCGCTCACCAACCCTCTCCTCCAGGTCCTCTGGGAGCTTATCGGATGATGACGTGGACATGGTGGTGCGCAGACTTTTGAAGTCACCAGCGCTGACTGAATTGTTTCTGGTTCCGACCCAGTCAGTCCCGGAGCCAACCAAGACTGTTACGTCCATGACGATTCCTCCTCTGAGCCAAGCTAGATCTTCAGAGCTGGAATGCCAGGTACCGCTTGCTGTAGATTCTGCAGTTCCGAGACCCCTTCAGGAGATTTTGGAACTGGTCCCTGCTTCAACACTGTCTGTGCCGTCCGGGATATGTAGGGGCCGAAGTTCTCTGGTCGGCTACTGGGGGGACGCTTGGACCCGAGTTTCTTCGTTTCCAAATTTCCCTCTCGGAGCATCGGCTTGGCTGAGCTCGGCTCCTACATCAGCCTCTGAGCTGATCTCCATGGAGCCGGGGATTCCCTCTGTTTCCTCAGAACTGGAGGTGTCCTCGGAGCCGAGGGATCTGCCTTCAAGCTGATGAGGAGTGTGCTGTCCCCACCTACAGCTCTACACAAGGATACTGGTATTCTTCCCCCCAAAGCACCAGCATCTGTCTCGGCACCACCCCATCCACAGGACAGCAGAGATTCAGAGCCTCAGGGAGCCCCATTGGGCAAGCTCCACTCTTCTGAGACCTTCCCAGAATATCCTTCTGAGGAGGATCCTCGAACGAGAGCATGAAAAAGGAAGCATATAGACTCCCCTGATGAGTCCACCACCTCTGACACTGACCTCGAGGAGTCAGAAGGGTCCCCACGGTCATCCTCTGAAGATATCTCCTTCACAGATATCCTAGAGATCCTGAAACAGAGAGGCAGCTGGAAATCCATCAGCCCTTCTGATGAGAAGTCGGTGTACCTGAAGGCTTTTGGATCTCAACCTTCAGCCTCCTGGGTGCCTCCACCTTTCAGTGAGCTATTGGAGTTCGTTAGTCAAAAGGCGTGGGAGTCACCAGACAGTATGGAACCAGTCCCTTGAAGGCCAAATAAGTTCTTGCCAGCACCTTTGGAAAAAGAATTTTTCAGGAAAGGTGTTCCTGTAGATGCTATGGTGGTGGCAGCAGTCACCAAGAAGGATCTTTCTGAAACATCCTCATCTGTCCATACACTGAACAAGGACTCCCGGACAATGGACGGATATGGGAAGCATTTTTTGTCAGCTACTTTTACCCTCAGATCGCTGAACTATCTTTCACAGTTTATGAGGCTACAAAGAGATCTCCTGAAGGAGTTAGGAGATACTCTCCAAGGTTCATTAGCTGCGGGGGTGTCAGAAAAGGTCACTTCTCAGCTGTCTACCTTAAATTCCATCATTAACTCTTTCATGAGACTAATATCCTATGCAGCAGATGGAGCAAGCAGGGCAGCAGGTTCAGGAGTTTCCCTGAGGAGGCTCTCCTTGATGTGCTTGTGTAACTTTGCGAAGGCTTTCAAGTCTACCTTTACCAATGCCGTTGTAATGGTTCCTCACTTTTTGGACCTAAAGTCAATGACACACTCACCAGATGTCAGCAGGAAGGGAAAACTCTCTCTGCCGTTGCCATTTTCTGTACCTTCAAGACCTTACCCTAAAGGTCAGAAGAGTGGGAAAATGTGGTTCAAAAGATCCCAGGGAGTTTTTCAAGATGTATGAGGTGAACCCTTCCACAGGGGCAGAGGGGGAGGTAATAATAGTAGACTTTGTCCTAGAGGCAGAGGGGGCCTGCCAAACCAGGATAACTATGATTCCTTTCGCGGCTGGCTCTGCCAGCGCTCCTGAAAGAAGGCCCGTCTGCTCTACTCAACAGGCAGTCGGGGCGTGTATCTTTGTACCCAGAAGCCTGGCAAGATATCACTAGAGACAAGTGCGTACAAAGTATAATATCCAGAGGCTATTCCATTCCCTTTTGCCATCCTGCCCCACAGATCAGAACAATCCCGGATGTTCCACCCAGTCAAAGGGAACAAGCAACTGTAGAAATTCAAGAGTTGCTAGACAAAAGAGTCATCCAAGAAGTCTCCACAGATCAAAATAGGATTCAGAACTTATTCAAGATTCTTTTTAGTGCCAAGAAGAACAGGGGACTGGAGACCCATTTTGAATCTCAGCAAACTAAATGAATCCATGAAGAAGTCCAAGTTCCAAATGGTGAGACTGCAGTCGATTCTTCCCTTTTTAGGGAAAGACAATTGGATGTGCTCAATAGACCTCCAAGATGCGTACTACCATATACAAATGGACAGAGCATCAAAAGTCACTTATGCTTCTGGCTGGGAGCCAGTCATTACCAGTTTCGAGCTCTGCCCTTTGGTCTCACTACAGCCCCCAGGGTGTTCACCAAATACATGGCAGTAGTCACGGCTCACTTAAGACGTCTTTGATTCCAAGTGTTTCTGTACCTAGAGGACTGGCTCCTAACTGCCACCACCAAGCACCTACTTCAGCAGACGAGGGATACCAATCTTCAAACTTGTTCCTGGTTAGGGATTACAGACAGTTTACAAAAATCTGCCTTGTTGCCCTGTCAACATATTACATTCATAGGCACAGATCTCGACACCGTCTCCATGATGGCATGACTTCCTCTGGACAGAGTTTCTGTTCTCAGGCAACAAATAACCAACCTTTTACCCAGAAACAAAGTGAAGGCAAAGATGATTTTGAAAGTCCTAGGAACTATGGCTTCAACGATCACCTTAGTTCCCCTAGCCAGAATGCATATGATAATTCTTCAGTGGCTTCTATTTGCTCAGTGGTCATTATAAGAATTTCCCATGTCTCACCACGTCAGAATCACAGACTCATGCAAGAGAGATCTCTTATGGTGGCTTTGGTCCGACCATGTGACCATCGGACGACCCTTTGTGCCACAACTGCCTGTAGCTACAGTGACCACGGATGCCTCCCCGGTAGGGGGGGGGGCATTATCTGGGAAGGATTGTCCAAGATACATGGCAAAAACACGAGGCCCATCTGCACATCAGTGTTCTAAAGATGAGAGCAGTGCTTCTAGTGTTGCAGGCACTCCAGAACTCTCTTCCACTAGGAACGATTGCAGTCCAGTCAGACAACATGTCGGTAGTCTGGTACATAAACCAGGAGGAACCAGATCATACCCCCTTTGTCGAAAGGTGCTGAGAGTATGGCAATGGGCAATTTCTTTCCAACATTTTTTAGTAGCAACGCATATCCTGGGGAAATCCAACGACAAGCTCAGCAGGGCAATTTTAATGCCTCACGAGTGGTCTCTGAACCAAAACATAGCGGAGGAGATCTCCTGAAAATGGGGCCAGCCTTGCTGCGATCTTTTTGCCACTCCCATGAATACCAAATGCTGCGGCTACTTTGCCCTAATCCCCCCTCTGGGGGAAACGCCAAGAGACACACTTGTTCATGATTGTCCCTCAGGACTTCTGTATGCATTTGCCCCTTTCCCCTCATACTCAGTCATCCAGAAAGCAAAATCCTTGGGAAGCAGGCTGATTTTCGTTGCCCCATACTGGCCTCATCAGATTTGGTTCCCCTTTCTCTGGCCTCACCTACAGGAGAAGCCATGGGTTCTGGACCCAGTTCCAGACCTTCTGACTCATATGTCGGGAATGTTTCATCCTGTTCTCCAGACCCTCAATTTGACGGCATAGCTGCTTCACTTCCAAACTTAATCGGACTTCAAGACTTCACACCAGCAGTAAAAACATTTTGGTATCCTCCCACAAGGCTTCTACCAGAAAGTTATATGCTAGTTAACGGAAGAGGTTTGCCTACTGGGCACAAGAAAAAAACATTGATCCCTTCTCTGCCCCAATCAGTTCAGTTTTGGAATTTCTGGCAGAACTTTTTCAGCAAGGTTCTGCAGCAGCTACAATTAGAGTCCAACTAGCTGCAATATCTAATTTCCACATTGGTGAATGTACTCCTAACCTGATGTCACACAAATTGTGTAAAGCATTTCTAAAAGGCACTTGTTTATTGAGACCTCCTTGTAAAAGAACCTCTATCTTCATGGGGTTTGAATTTTGTCCTGACTCAACTAACATTACCTCCTTTCAAGCCCTCATCATCTTGTGATCTCAAATTCCTTTCTTGGAAAACAGTTGTCCTGGTATCCATTACATCTACAAGAACAGTCTCGGAGTTGCAAGCTCTATCAATCAACCCACCATACTTGATTTTCCATAGAGATAGAGTATCTCTGTAATAATCCGTCCTTTGTGCCAAAAGTTTGTTCCCAGACAAATCTAAATCAATCTATTGAGGTCCCAGTGTTTTTTTCCCAAACATAGCAATAAGACAGAGTACAAACCTCACCAACTGGATGTGCATAGACAGCTTAGATTTTATCTACATAGAACTAAAGATTTCAGAAAAACAGATCAATTGTTCATTTCCTTTTCTGAAGCAAAAAGGGCATGCCACTTTCAAAAAATATGCTTTCAAATTAGCTCTCAAATTGCATTACCTTTATATACTCCTCCAGTAACAGGACTTTACCATTCAAAGTTAGAGGCCACTCGACCAGAGCATTAGCAACATCCTCTGCTTACCTGGACAGATTGTCAATGGACAGTATTTGTGCTGCTGCTATGTGGGCAACTCCCCATACTTTTATTACTCGTTACAAAGTTGATTTGGCCTCCTCCAGGGACAGGGCTTGTTGGTTCCACTGTGCTTAAAGGTGTTCTTCCGTGAGCCACACAGGGAAATGGTTCTAGGGATGCCGTCCCATCCAGTAAGAATGAAGGTGAGATAGAACAACATAACATAAAGAAGTTATGTACTCATCATGACGTTCCATGTTTGTTGTCCATCTCATCATTCATTCTTACGACCCACCCACCTTCCCCCAGCCAAAGACCTAGAGGTGAGGTTTTCCTTCCTTACTAAAGGAGCTCCTTTGTATTTACCTTGTTCTTTCTATACCTGATCATTTGTAATTTAGACAGATTATTTATGGTTGGCAGCAAACAAGATCTGGGGAATTACACCACTGCATGATGGGATACCTATTCTGCCACAAGCCAAGTTAGAGACTTCGAGCTAGTGTATTTGGCGAAGTCAGAGCCGAGGATCAGCTCCGAACCCATTCAGTAAGTATGAATGGTGAGATGGACAACAAACATGGAACGTTATGGCGAGAACATAACTTCTTTTTTAGTGTTTTAAAATTCATGATTTTGGCCATTCTTGAACTGTTCGGTGTGAAGCAGGCGATGTTGGAAATAATGGAGATTTGCATAAATTGATGTTTTGAGTGCGGGAGTTATGAGCAGCCCACTTAAGACAAATGAAAATAGTTGAAAAACAATTGTTTTAAAGCAGCTTTTTTCTTGACTGTACCGTATGAGGAAGGCAGTGAGTTGTCAGTGCACTATAGTATTGTAGGGATCTGAGTGTAATTCAGGAATGGGCACATTAAAACCATCATTGGGTGTGTTAGTGAATATGTGAAACGAATAGTGTCATTGAGAAGTAAAAAAAGAAAAATTATAAAGGAAATTGTTTAATCTAAAAATATGTTTGCATTGGAGTGGTTTGTATTTGATTCAGCATATGCAGACTAAGGTAAAATGCAGTGAACATTACTTTGAGGAAAGTGAAGAAGAGATTAAATAGTCTGGAAGATGCAGTTTTCTGAAACCTACTTTAAGATTTAACATTTTGGTAAGGGATGAGGTCTGTGAGGAATATAGGAAGATGCAAAAGATTTTTAATGTGCTCTAGTTGGAAACAACCAGTATTGTTTCAGCTAATTACTTTTCAGCCCTTCTCAGCATGTGGCACTGTGAATAAATCTTATTGTGGGATTAAAGTCCGAGTCTCTCCAAGTTTGCAAGTCTTATGTTAAGGAGCACTCTGCAGTGGATTTACATTTAGGAGTTAATTTACCTGCCATTTTATATGGCTTTTCAGAATTTATCACTGCTGACCATAGTCTGAGGGGGCGTGTCCTTCTTTGGTCTACATTGGAATAGCCAAGGCCAGACCACGGAGTCCACAGTCCCCAGCCCTTTTGATAACTCCCTATTCACTTCTGTTGTCTTTGCATTCTGTTATAAGGAGGCACCTGCATTTGTGGTGTAAAAAAAACTTAAGCTGTCAGATTGGGTCTCCTTCTATATACCGAAATCCCCAAATCACGAAGACGACAATCCTGAGATGAGAATCGTGAAAACAGGAAACACCGAACCACGAATGTTTAACCAGGGCAGGTAAACACTTGCCCAAAACAACACGAACACTCACCACACCATCTAAAAAACACCTAAGTGGGGGGCTATGCCCCCTGCACCCCCCCCTATGTGGGGGACTTTACCCCCCCCCAGCTGTATATACCAACTCTGGGACCACACTACAGTGGAGAAAAGGCATAATTCCCCATGTTGGGCAAGTGTTTACTTGCCCTGGTTAAACTTTGGCAGTTCAGTGTTTCCTGTTTTGCGATTCTCGTCTCGGGATCGTCGTCTTCATGGTTCTGGGCTTTTGGAATATAGAAGGGGACCCGTCAGATTGGTCTTGTAATTATCAGATCAGCACGTAAAGGCCATCATAAGTGTTGCATTTACTCTCTGAAACTGGAGCACAGGCATTTGTAGGTGTCAGCTCAGAATCTTCAGTCTACTCGTAGGCATCAAAGCTCAGAGCTTCCTTACCTCTGATTACTGACCTTCATCCTGCCATGCAGGCTCTGTCAGAAGTGTCGTTTTCAGGAAGTACACCTGTATCATTTGGCCTAACAGTAGCCAGTTTTACAAGGCCTAAATAACTTGGATAATATGTCAAAGGTTGTAGGTTTTAAAAAGAGGGGGGTGTTGCTGTTCCTGTTCCTGTTTGGGAAAATGGCAAAAACTGAAATAACAATACAGTAATGACTTACATAGAGGTGGAGGGTATAGTAAAGATCTTAGAACTTCACTTTAATGTAAAAATGATGACCCTTGTTAATAAAGGATCCAGGCTGCAGCACGGGAGTCAGAGTAGAAGTGGAAAATCCAGGTGTACTTCACATAATCGAACATGCATGTCAGCGAACCACCATTCATCGAGACGACAAGAACAAACGTTCACAGTAGCTACTTCCGAAAACAGGGAAGGTAATTATTTGGTCAGCATCAGGAAATTTTCCCTTTTCCCCACTGTAGTGCAATCTCTGAGTTGGTATATAAATGTGTGAGGGGCTAAATGCAGCCCCCCACCTTGGTGGGTTTGAAATACTGCTGTGTGTGTGTGACTGTTGCAATGCCAAGTATTTACCTTCCCTGTTTTTGAAATTCGCTGCTGTGAATGTTCACTTAAGTGAATGTTTGCTCTTATTTTGATGAATCCCTGATTTGAATGTTTAACTATGTGGACTAGACCTGAAAATCCAATCTGTTTCTAAAAAAAAAAGAAAAAGTGCATTTTATTACAACTATATATTACAACTATAGGTATACTGCAGTTTTTGTACAGTGCTGTTTTTTTTTCTGTTCCTATTAAATAATGTCATTTAACTTTTTCATTTGTTTTGGGGTTGGTTAGTGTATAAACCATGTAAAGTATCATGTGTTATGTCTTCCCCCTGAAGAAATGAGGAGGAGTTGACTTTAAACCTATAATTCTGGAAGTCATAGCATTGCTTTGGAGTACTGAGGTGGGTTGTTAATGAGGGACATGTTGGGTAAATACAGCATATACTTTCTGCTTATGAAATGCAAGAGAGAGGGAGAAGATTTGTATGATGTTATAAATCATATATCAGAATATAGTAGTAAACATTGAAAGAGATGACAGATTCTTTACAGCAATTTAAAGTGTCTGTAAAATTAGATCATTTAGTGAATGTGTAAATTGTGCACGTCAGCTATTGAGTTTTATTTCTTGATTGCATATTTGAAACTGTAGCATACTTTTTAGTACCTGGTAATAAGACTCCCTTACAGTTCTTTTTTTTTTTTGTCTTTTATTTTCAAATAAATTTTATCAAACAAGGAAGTGGAGAAGGGCAAACTTAGAATATGGTATGGAAAAAGGGCCCCTGTCAGGCATAAAGCACATTGAACCTGTTTCTCATGCAACGTAAAATACCTTTTATTATCACCTAATCTTTGTATTAATTAGCATATGTAATAGTAATGTGAACAACTTGAAATCCCAAAAATATTGCTAAGCATTATCAGGACTAGGGATATCCTGTTCATAGCACAACCAGTATATTCTGTCCCTCAACCATCTCTACCCACAATTCCCCACATTGGGTCTGAGAGAGCACCTGCATGTTTGGAGGGTTCTGTGCAAAAGTGTTTTTTTTTTCCTGGCAATGCCTGCTTTTCACAGGCTTTCAGAGATGTGGATTAAAGTCTGGAGGTAGTTAAGATTTTGGGTAAAGGGAAGAGGCTAAAGCAGATGGAGAAGGTTTTATGTGCTGGGCTGATTGTTCTTCTGGTCTTAGTCATAATGTTGATGGAGATAAAGCTGCCACTGCAGATTTAGCTTTATGTTAAGTACATAACTTTTAATTTTCATGCATGCTGTCTGTAACTCTTGAGGAGTTCCTTGACCCACTATGTATCAAGACGACTGTGTCCCTTTGACACCTAGATCCAGAAAAGGAAGAAGCTAAAACCTGGTATCCCAACATGCTTAGCTTAAGATGCTGAGTTTCATTTAATTGTGCTTCTTGGAGAAGGGCAATAGTAGGATTATAATTACATTACTCAGTCATTCTTTCTTTCGGCTTTTCCCGGTTAGGGGGTTGCCACAGCGGAACTCCGGTCTGCTAATGATTGGCAGTAGATTTTTACGTACCAAGTTGCCGGCTCTGACGCACAACCTTCAACGAAGGTACGCTCCATTCACGCATATCTCCACACAGAAGACGCTCTAGCTGAGAATCGAACAGGACAACATCTTACTGTGAGGCGGCAACGCTACCGCAGCACCACCACCGCAGTTAGGATTATAATTACATTACTACTTTTAAAATATTCATCCTTTACAAGTCATTTTCAGTATGTCACTTTTCTGTTGTATAAAAGTAGACTTTTTTATGGAGGCTTACCATTCTGGGGAAGTAATCAAAATTTTCTTGGCTGTCTCCAGCAGTACCCCATCACCTGCAATACAGAGCTAACAGGGCAGAAGTCATAGTGAGATGTGTGATATAAAATGCCACCTCATAACTGGGGTCCCCATGAGCATGCAGTTGCATGCTTCCCTTGTCAAGTCAAGCCCATCCATGCATAATATGTACAGCTACACCTTCTCTTGTATGAAGATGCATTTTTTGGTCATGAGGCATAAAGCAAAAAAACAACACACTAGCATGTCAACAGCTAAAGCAACTAAAAGGGATGGTGGATTCAATAAAGTAATGGGTGAGAGAAGCTGGCTAGAGAAGTAGATGATCACTATCATTAATGACCATAGTCTGTAGCCTTGATGTTTGTAATCATGTAAATCTCTGCAGTGGCGAGGAAAATAATCTTTTGATGCACTATGTGGTAAGAGTACTTTTATATGTGGTCCTCTTGTCTCATTTCGTCTTTCAATCAACAGTATAGTTCTTTCCATTTAAGTGACTCAATGTAAGGAGCTGCAAAGCATCAAATATTGTTCTGCTTCCTCACTGTCAAGCATATAATGGCAACTTCACTGTAATAACAGATTGCAGCACTCACTGACACCACTGAGCACATGCGCAAGCATGCACACACAGGCGCAGGCGCGAACATGCACACACAGATAAATATGGTACAGCAGGCCATAAGAGAAAGAAACCTTTATTCATCTCTGTCTCCCTTCACTACACCACCTGCCAGAGTCCATAACCTTCATTAAACAAAATCCTATTTATTTATTGCAGCTAGTGTCTGCATGCATTCAAGTCACAGAAAACACTTTTCTGTATGTTAATATCCAGCATGTGTAAGCGAGCAATCTCACAGCCATGTTAGTGTTTTTCTGAACCAGCCTGTGCAAACCAAATTGAAAACATGGCTTATATTTTCCAAATTGAAAAACAAAAGAAGAAAATATTCATTTTGGTTCAGTCATAGTTCTGTCCTAGTCAAAACTAGCACAAATAGCAGCGCATTGTAGCAAGTGGATGGCTTCTGAAGTCTTTTCACAGCCCTCATAAATGCAGCATATCTGTGTGGATAGCATCTCTTTATTTCCCATTATGATTATTGTTGTGTTTCGCATTAAACTCTAGCTGGAACTTGCTGAAGGGATTTAGCCTCCACTGAAGATGAGCATTTTTGACACTGCAGTAGGGGAATTACACCTGCTGTTGTTAAAACTGCAGGTTCATCTTGAATGACAACTTATATAGCCTAGCAGGATAATATAGCCCCTTTTGTTTTAACATATGTCCCTTTATTGGAACTTTTATGTTATCTTAGTACTTGGGATGAATCGTCGTCAGAATGGAGTATT
Organism: Protopterus annectens; assembly: GCF_019279795.1. NCBI lineage: Eukaryota > Metazoa > Chordata > Ceratodontiformes > Protopteridae > Protopterus > Protopterus annectens. The sequence goes on along the minus strand of NC_056746.1, from coordinate 493,364,802 downwards.
TTATTTTATTTATTTTTTTGGTTACTGTTTTTTTTCACTGCACTGTTTACACACCTTTTTGGGTTCTTTATTTTAGTGATAGGTTCAGAAGCCCACATTACTGTTGCTTTTTCTTGGTAGTTCAGAAAGCAGATTATAAAGGTTCTGGGCTTAGCAGTAGAAGCTAGTTTTCAGATGAGGACATAATGTGCTCTTGTTCTTCATAAATTTCCTAAATTTTGGATGCTTCCGGTACATGTTCATTTTAAAGAAAAATCATGCCCTCAGCATTTTCTGGCACACAGACATATGGATGTTATTTCTTTATGCCTTGTTTTCAAAGTTGTGTAATTCTTCTAGCAATGAGTTGTTTTGTTTCAGGAGGAAATCAACTCAGGTTTCATTTTCAGCTATTTTTCCCATAAAATCTGTCACTGAAGCTACAGGAGCCCATTTGCTAACAATTTTGCCACAATAGCTTTTAAGTTGAGATGTGGTTACTATGTCATTCTTTTTTGAGTGGTGATAACAACTTTCCCTTCATTTATGGCTTATGCAAGTAAATTTACCTGTGTGTTGGTAGTTTGTGGTATTGCTGTTGTATCCCTGCAGGCAACACTATGGATTGCAGGACTACAGGCTGGAGATATGACTTTTTAACCAGGCCAGCACTAAATTTTGGAAAATTTGTAAAAAGTCTTTAACCTTGTTTGAGATGAGTTTTGGCAGTTATGGCTTCAAATTTGCCTGTTACCCACACTCAGCCACTATTCCAGAAATAAGTACTAGATGTTCACTACAGGCTAAAATGTTACATTGCTTTAAACAACCAGCTCACTGCTTGGTGCTTGTCTAGAACCAGCTCTAAAAACACTTGGCACTAGTTTCAGTACTGTAATGTCTATACAGGGAAGGCCAAAATTCAACTAGATAAATGTTTATTTCTAATTCTTCCTGCATTAAAATAAGTGGTTTTAATATCATGGAGTCATCCCAGAGTGAATGATGGAGGTCCTCACTTGTACTGGATGTGTCCTGCGAAAAACAGAAGTAGAAGATAAACAGTGGACAACCATTTACGTTTAATATGAGAATACCTTTTAGGGTAGGGAGGACGTCTAATCACATTTCTAATAGGAGAGAGTCTTGTTGAGTTAAGGTAGAAAAATGAGTTCTGCTAAGTATAAACAGTATTAGAAATGCAAGTCACAGCCTCACTGCAAGGGGATAAGGTAGTTTGTAAGAGTAAACAGGATATTTTGTTGTTTAATCGTAGTGGGGTGAGGGTTAGCATACTTGATGCCCAGTGATCAATTCATCAAATCTTAGTTTAATGCTGGTACATCATCTGTCTGGAGAGTGTTGATAGTGATATCTCGTAAAGCATTCTTTGGTAGAGATGGATGCAGGTTTGACCTTTCATTTTACTTTGACCAGCAGTAAATTTGGAGTTGGTAATGTACATTTGGGGAGATTGTAGGATGAGGGGTCCAACTCCTTCATGGGGTTGAGGTTGGCTTTACCACCACATTGTGTGTGTGTGTGTGTGTGTGTATGTGTGTGTGATTGTTATGGGTTATTCTTGTTTTCAAGCTTGCTCAAAGGACTTTTTATCAACAGCTGGTATAACTTGTATGTGTGTGGCATTCTGTCTGCAAAATGAGTCTTAGAGACAAGTTTACTCTTATCTTTAATTACTATTGTGGAGTGAATGTTGTGCATTTATGTGCAAATGGTCTCAAATAAATGTGAAAAAATGTTGCCTAGATCATTTTGATAAACAAAACATTTTGACATGTCATATTGGTGACATACTCCACCAATCCGATATTGCCTTTAGGAATCTAGGCCCCCTTGCCAGTAATTCCATATTGTTTGACCATCATATCTCAACAGTATTTCAGAAGGCCTTTGATAAGGTTCATCTGATTTCAAAAGGCATATCCGGTAGATCCATAGAAGTCTTAATTCCATTTTGCTCTTATCTAATCAGACCCATTATTGAATATAATGCACCTCTTGGCATGAATTTGTCTAAACATATCACTGAACTTGAGAGGCCTCTGAGATTCAGGATTAAAAAGATTGGTCACCTTAGAAATTGTAGTTATCAGGACTTCGTACTCTGTTAGACCTCTCAGTGGAGATCTGTGTCTAGTTTTTGTGCCATGAAACATCCAACCCTCTTTGACCTCCTTCCTTCACAGAACAAATGGACCTCAAATACCTAGTTAAAGGAATTAACTTTCATCAAGAGATAAACAAGATATATTAGCATGACAGATTTATATCCCAGTGTATCCCTAACCTCTGGCATTGCGTGTTGAGCTGAGAGGTGGCTCCATTGCCACCTTCAAGATAAACTTAGATTATTGTATGGGCAGGCTTAGGTTGCCCTCCTTGAGGTTGGAGAGAGCTTTTGAATAGGGTTGTTTGACTAGGCTTGTAATAGACTTTAGTCTGACTTAGCTATAAACAGTGTGGTTTGTGTAGCAGAGGCTGGGCTTGACACTAGAAATAAGGTATTTAAATATTTCATTTAGTCTTGTAGAGCCTTCTGGAACTCTTGAAAGGTTATTCATGAATCCTAATCTCTGCAGGTCACCCTTTTTCTTTGGAAACTTAATGAAGACTTAAAACGTTATGCTTTGTTATGCGGATTTTCATCTGAATACTCAAATGCACAAACGCCCAAAAAAGTGGTCATATGAGATATTGCAGTTCTTGGTTCCCACTTTGGTCTTGTAAATTTATTTTGAAATAAGCTGTAAACACTGCCATTTAAGGGGTCCGAATGGCTTCAGATGATGGTTGCTTGCCTCATCATAGTAACTTTTTTTCATTTTGAATTAAAAAAATATTACAAGCATCATTCAAAATGTTTCTAAAAACAGTAGTAGTTCTGTTTCAGCTTAACCAGAAAAGATTGCCAAATATTTTTTTATCTTTTATTACTTTTCAGAAATTCAGTTGATGACAGAGGTCTTTCAATAGATAAGACCACAGTATATTTTGAGATAAATGCACACAGGAATTAATCTGTCATTGCTGCTGAATGTGACTTTGTTCCCCCTTTTTTATTTCCTAGAGAAACAGATGGTTCAGTGTTATCGGTGATTCTTTAGAAAACTGATTAATGTTTAACGACATTATTTGTCTGTTTGGTGTTATTGTTTACAGTACAGCCACACTAGACAGATAAAACACTATTTCAAGCATGACCTAATAAAGTACAAACACTAAATATTGACAGAGTGCTATATAACATTCCAAAGATAGTTTCATAAATTATTACAGGCCTGATATATAGTACTAAATAAAGGGAGAAACTTGAAGCAGAGACATGCAGTGTCATTCTGAAAAGTAGTAAAGAAGGTCTAAACTGTGTTAGTACTTTGTACCAGATACAGGAGCACTTGTCCAGTGAACATGAACACCCTAGATCCAGGGTACTTGAAAATAAGTCACAAAAGCGGTTTTGTATTTGTTTTTTATAGAAGCCTTGATTAGTCTTGAATTTTTTAGATGAGTAAGCAAATCTACGTGTTTTGGGGAAAACACTGAAAATTTATGCTTTTCATATGTTGTAGTATAGTGTTGTGTAAGCATTCTAGAAATTAGGTGTCAGGGTTAGCTGCTGTAATGCAATCGATCTTAAAGCTTGATTCCTGAATTAGGCAAATGTTTCCCTCCCTCCAGCACCTGTTGTTGGCCATTACTTTGTGAAGGAAGAGTCTTTTTTGCTGTTAGGTGGAATATGTAAGCTTTTCACAATAAATTTAAACAGGTGACACAGAAAAGGACATGACATCTGGTTGACTACTTTTTTTTTTAAATAAGTTTTATCAAAATCATTTCTGAAACAATGAAACATTCAATTATTATGAAAAAACTGAACTAATTTTATGATTAAGTAAATAAAAGCAAAGGCTCTAATATCAAAGAAAACAATGAACTATGTACAATGATGTTCACAGTACTATTAACAAATAATACAAGTTAAAACAAATAAATAAGAGCTGATTAATACCTTCAAATTATTAATTTTCTAATAAGTCAGTTATATTCTTCCATTGGTTTTATATTGCTGTATTCCTAGAAGAGCTAGATTTGATTGTCATCAATTCTAATTTGGATACTTCCAACAGAAGATCTTTAAAGGGTCTGGTTGACCAGTCCCTGTTGCCATGGAGTACTCTGATGTCACTTCCTGAAAGAGCTACTTTGGAAGATTAGCACCCGTTGCAAGTACAAGATACTGAAGAAACTGAGAATGAATCCAGTGAAAAGTGGAGGGGTGAAGGCCTGGCTGAGACACTGATGACTCTGGATCAACTGGAGAACTGTTGCTAGAGGAACTGACTGGGTGGGGGGGGGGGGCCGAAATGAGTGGCTAATGCCAGGAGGAGGAAGGCAGTCTGGCCCACTACAGCACTGGCACCTATGGACAGTGGGAGAGGTGTGCATAGAATGCAGAAATACAGCTTTGGGTATTTTTTGTTTTCAGTGTTCCTTAACTTCACTCATATGGTCTCAACCATATTTGATTCGATGTTTTGGAACTTTAGCAAAACTACATGGATCCCTTCAGCCATACTGTAATGGAAAATGGTCTAGAGTAAAAGACTTAGAAAAACTATTTTACATGGGGAGCAATCCTCACATACCTCATTTGAATTGGGATGTACCCCTGTATGCTCCACTAAATGTAATCAAAACCGGGGTTATTGCACGTCATGGTGAAAAGGGGAAGTTAGTCCTCGGCTAAACGTTTCTGACACCTTTTTTCCTCTGTTTTTTTCTTCCTTCCTACAGCAAACCATCAGTTACCAACAGACACTTTTTCTCATTCTGTGTCTATTGGACCCACCTTAGCATCCGCCAAGTTCAGTCTGACCCTTGGCTAGGGTGAGTGAGGACCTTCTGAATGCTGGTGCAGTGTGATACAGCTCCAGGGAGAATTTGCCCTAATTGCCATCACCCTGTGGCAGCCTTACAAGCTCCACAATTGCTACCTGTGGGAGATGCTTACTCAGTACGCAACTTATGCAGCATGGAGCTCGCCAGGCTTAAATGCTGCCTTACTGATTTGAGCCTAGGCTGCCTTCCTTCCCCCAGGGTGGGCAGGACAATATCGGCTGCTTACTTCCAGCCACCCCATAGCCACTTGAATTTTCTCACACTTGAAGCTCTGAATTGCAAGAAAGTGCAGTTCAGTCTTTTAGTTACAAACAAGGTTTCTTAATTCCATTTTAAACCATCAAGTCAGCATAAAAAGCAGCTCACATTTTTTTTATATTTTTATTGAGCAGTTTAATATGCACAATTATATATATGTGTGTGTATATATATATATATATATATATATATATATATATATATATATGTGTGTGTGTGTGTGTGTGTGTGTATATATATATATATATATATATATATATATATATGTGTGTGTGTGTGTGTATCCTGCTGCTAACATTTAAATGAATTATAATAAAATTTAAAAATTGTCCATGATTTTGGGCCTTTTTCACTGCCATTTTTTGGCATTTGTCAAGAATTCTTCAGCAAAGAAGTTGAAGTATAAATGGAAATGTCTTGAGTGCCTTTGAAAGAGTATATTCATTTTTGTCACAGTGCTTAATATTGGGTTATAACACAAAGAAAAAAAGAAAAAATATTGAATCCTAAAGTAGTGAACTTTGAAAACTAGAGCTGCCATATGTCTTCTGGGGAAAAGCAAGTCCAAGTTGATCAGAGCTTGACAAAATTGAGTCAAGTTGTGACCAAAAACACTCAACCTTTTACATGGGAACTCTGTGAAGTTAGTGTCAGTGAATTATTTTCAGTGTCCTTAATCTCTCTTAATTACAAGCTTCTGAACAGATATGCATGTTGTCTTTCTAGTCTCTGACAGAAACAATGGATATAGATGTTGCTTTGTAAAGCCTTTATGTATTTTACTTCCAGTTGCTTCTGTCTCACTCTCTTAGTGTCTGTTTCCATGCTGTTTACACCTGTCCTACTCACAAATCACAGTCAAGAAGTTGCTTTTGGGCCCGTACTATACCGCAGCATGTTAAATGCTGCAATATATTTCAAGAGGAAATAATGCAGGATTTCAAAGAAAACTAAAATGGTCTGTATGCCTGATGCAAATAAGAACAGAGGTAAACTAAATAAGTCATGATTTCTTTATGACACTGTAAGGGTCAGCTTAAATAAAAGGGAAGGCACTGTTGGGTGAAAAATGACATTTGTGTGTTAACTATTCTTTAAAATGGCACAGTTTTAAAGTAGAATCATCAAAACTGTAAGTAAGGACGTTATATGTGCTTCAGATTTGTGTGCAGTGTGAAAAAAGCAGCAAGGTAGACTTTTAGACTTTAGTAGAAGGGGCAGTTTCAGTTTGCTTAGCAGTTTGTCTTTTTTTTTTTTCTTTCAGATATTTCCTCCCAGCATGAGTACAAGGCTGTTTCTGAAATACTGTCTGGGGAAAGCAAAAGTAATGGGACAGCCCAAATTAAAAAACATTTAACCTTTGAATAGCCAGTTGTTTGATCATTCAAGGGGGCTGCGCTGACCTAACAAATTCCGAGAAGCATATGTACCTGTGATGCTGTGGCATCAAACAGGTCAGATAATTGGCTGAAACCATCCAAATCAATTCAATTTTTTCCTACTGACAATTTAACTCCTTAGGTCCTTCCTACTACAAATGCAACCTCTTAGAACAACACTATATTGTTTTGCTTTCAAAAATCTAAAGTAATTCATATAAAAAATACTTAAATTGTTTTCAATTTTTTACCTATTAAATACCCTTCTATGTGCCCCTTTTCATTCACTGATTCGCCTCTAGATTGTGCAAAGTACATTAACTAATTTCAGATGTCTTGTATGTTTTGCATTGTTGCTATTGCTGTGCAGTCCAATAAGCACCTGCATTCCTCTGAAAAAATCCCAGAGAAGTTATTCCTTATTTTATGTTTGTACTAACATTTTTGATTAAGTCAAAAAGCATTGCACCATTCTGTACGTTTAACAGAGCATGTGGAACTTGCAGAGTGCCTGGCTTCCTCACATCCTGACCCTTGTTTTGCACATACTGTAATCAGCTGCTTGATATTGGCCACACCTTGGTAAAGTACAGTTTTAGTCTTGGTACACTGACAGACCGTTTTGTCAAATTGTGTAATTTCTCCTGAGCTTGAGTGACCTCAAAGATGTTGTATCAAGTTAAGGGTTGCAGAAGGAGGAGCCCCTTCTGTTGGGAGATACGGGGGGTTAACCTCAAACTGTTTCTTTGCTGGGGAAACTTGATGAAATGATTCATCATTTTATCTGAACTCTGTGATTCTTCACTGTCTTCTATTGTTGCATCTCCTCATCCTGATTCATTTAGCTTTGAAGCTATAAATTTAGTTGTGTGTATACATACGTACATCATATATATATATATATATATATATATATATGTGTGTGTGTGTGTGTGTGTCTGTATGTATATTTGTTTAACTGGGTGAGTAGGCTGGTGCAGAGACGTTTTCATAGATAATGTGGGTACAGAGCATGCACATACAAAAAATAATGAATTAGTAGTCTTTTCTGTGCAGAATTAGAAGTTCCTGTGGTATTTTTAGATAAATAAATGTATGCTAATACGAATGCTTAAAGCTTTATATTCATTAAAGACAACTCAACAGTTGTAAGCTGTACATACCATTGTAGTACTCCCAGAATGCACACTTACTTGACTAAGGCCTAAAAGTCAGTTTTGGCAGGGTATAGAAAATATTCTTGATTACACGAATAAGCTTCAAGTCAGGTTTTGAAAAATATGCATAAAGTGAAGTAAGTAAGTCATTTGTAGACGTGCCTTTGTTTTAAGTAGAGACACAGTAAAGGCGTGCGATAATGTAACAGCAGTAAAGGCAAGAGGGTGGGTTTGAGTTGAGGGGCTATTGATAATTACACGTGATAGTCTATTTCATCTGTAGTCACAGTTACATTGGTAGATTGGGCAAAATAAGGCATGGACCTGGAATTCAAATGATGCAAGGTATGGTAGATTTTGCAGATCAGGTGGAGGACAGTTGCACAATTTAGGGGCTGCTGTATTGAATGTGCAGTCACTGGTATGCAACTGTAAGTGAGGTCTAGGTAGGATAGCTGCTTTATCATTCTGACACCTGAGATGGTAAGTGTGGAGCTGTTAGCTATTAACATTTGCTGCACTTCTGCAAGGATTGGGTTAGGAGTAGTTTCACAGCTAACAACTCAGAAGGTTCACTTCAACAGAATGCTTAATTAAAACTTTTGTTGTGACATGTTTAAATGGTTTGTTAATTGGTGCTGTCATTATTACTGTTGGTGTAATCTTCGAGCTCAAAGCACAAATTGCTTCAAGTGAGACCCTTGGGGTATTGACTGGGCTATACATTATATGATAATTTGGCAGTGGGGAATTTTTTTCTTATTGGCCCGTGGATTTTTTTTTTGTTCCTCCTTTGTGCGTCACTGGTACTGGTCTGGTATCCCAGTACCTGACCATGCCGGGTCTGCCAGCTGCCTCCTTGATCACCCTGGACTTAATCCGGTGTTGCTGGGTCCAGTCATGGAACTTTGGCATCCATTTCCCTCTTCCTTTGCAGACATAATGGTATGCCTGGGGGATGGTCATGCAGTGGAGACATGTGGCATATCTTCCTGCCTCTGCAGCAGCTCAGCCATCCCCTCTTTAGACACACCTACCAGTGTGTCTTCCTCAGCCTCCACCAGAGATCGACACAGCAGACACCCATAGGTCTGTCCACCCACCCTGGAATGGTAATGCTCATCTCTCCCTGACTCTCCATCAGTCGTCCGAGAGGCTAATCAACCCCATGTCAGCTGGGCCGTAGTCAGGTCTTTATTCCTCTGTACCACCAGAGTGGACATTGGCCTGTAGAGTTTATTGTATGGTGGAAGTACATCTTCCAGTATGCAACACGTGGTTCTATAGCTGAAGTTGCAGCTCTAATCTCTGCGTTGGTATACTCTGTTTAGGGTGTGCCTTGTATTATATTTGCTGGTAGGCAACAATGTGGCATGTGCTTCCATGTTGCGAAAGTTCAGGTAATGATGTTGCTTAAAGAGGCATCCTATATAGAGTAGATGCATAGCATATGGTAATGTTAGGCAAGTGTGTCTGATGTTGTAGCTGCATGAAGCTTTATTTAATTGTCTGAAGTGATGTTCATATTTCTTCTTCCTATTGTTATATGCTTTAGGTTTCAACAGATATTTATTATTAAATGTTGCAGGACTTCATCAAAGGTGATATATTTTATATTATATTATTTGTATAACATTTTATAGCATATGTGCTGAACTTAGTTGTTAAGAAACTTCAGAACTGGTCTCATTTGTTTCTCAATGCCCCATACTCGAACATCATGTACAAATGGATAAGCCTTGGAATTTAGGGAAACATTGTTAATATTTTAGAGTCTTAGGTCGTGGTTAACAAGGGAATATCCTCTGCCAGATTATGTGGCAGTTTGTCGCTGTGGTTGATTTATGTACAGTTCTCCAGGAGGATGAAGGGTACTTTGGTTCACAAGCATCCTTGTCAAGTCCTTGCACTCCTTTAATTTGCAGTTGGAGTAAATGAAATGTAATGATTTCTAGCTTAGTAGAATAGGCATAGACTTTTTCTAATTCTCGTAAGTGGGCAGATGGATTGGAGGTTGTTAATCTCTCTCTTTTCAGGCAGGCGCTTTCCTTCTCACTATTGAACTTTTTTTCATTTTTATGGGTTTTTTACCCCCCCCCCCCATCTGTCGATCATCAGCCCCCTCCCAGACAGTGTTTCTCCTTCACTGGGGTAAGGGTCAACTGGAAAGTGCCATAATTTAAGCAACCATCCGGGGCAGTTCACATTTTTCTGACTTTTTCTTGCAGGCTGTAATTGCTCACATTCACCTAGGGTGTGGGGAGAGGCGTGCACTGAGCTATCTGTGGCGGATGTTACCTTGCTTTTGCAAAGGGCATTTCCTCCAAGTGACTCACCCCCTTCCGTCAGAGTAAGAGTGGTGGTCTCCACCAAAGAGATCGCACTGCTCACTGTGACCCCAAGTGCACGCCAGCCCCTCCCCACCCTCCTGGAGAAGTAAACGGAAAATGCCCCTTCACTTCTCCCCTTCTCTTCCTAGATCATGCAGTGTTGGGACTGCTTACTTCACACCTGTCACCTAGATTGCAGTAACTTGCTGCACCATGGAACCAGGTCTCTCTATTCATTTTTTTGGATGGAGTTCTGACCTTGCAGACTTACCCAACATAGCCTTAAGGGACCAACCATTTGTACCTAGTTCAGGGATGTCAGAGATACTTACTTTCTTTAAGCGGTATTTGTTTTCTGTTTAATTATAGATTTTCTTTCTCAATCAGATATTGCATTTGCCAGGGACAATATCGGTGTTTGTAGATCTGGCCTTGTCTAACCGATTGAGAGCTGATAGCCTACTTAGTTTTATAAGAGGACAAGGATCCTTAAATGGTATTCTGGAATGGAAATGCACTGTGTAGCTCAGTTAAGCACACAAAGTTATTTTAATATTAGAAAATAACAAGCACTGACTTAAGTCTGTTAGTAGGATATGTTTCTCTTGGATCCTGAGCATGCCAAACTGTCTTCTCTTTGCTTGACTCATTTTCCTGTGTGATAGGATGCCAGAAGAGAGGATGGCAGTTGTTTCAACCAAGGTGGGCACTGGTAGTTATGAACTGACTTCCTTCTATAAGTCAGTGGGATCCTTGGAAGAATTTTATTTTTGAGGGAGGAGGAGAAGGAATGAGATTTGTATCTTGAGCCCTATGTACCTTTCGACATAGATCTTGGTAGTTGGTTTTAAGACCTGTGAACAAATAATGTACAACTCTGAGGAAAACTAGTATGTGTGGGGAATGTATGTGCCCTGGCATGCCCTCAGGATACCACAGGTATGAAATGGAAATCTCTTACCACATTGGCATCTGGCGCTTATGCGGTAATGCAAAGCTAAAGGCATACTAGATCTTGAACTTTCTGAGGTTATTGCATATCACAGTCGCATCTTGTTTATTTCGTATGGGACCTGGTCAAGTACTGATAAAGTATGGACAGGAATATTGTACAGTTTACAGTCCTTCCTCAGATAAACTGTTAGTTCCATGAATATTAACTCCTTCGTCCAATTATCAGGATTTAAAGGTAAGATACAGTGAGGTTTGAGACATTTCAGGAAGCCCATGTGGGTTAGGTTGTCACAGGATGTTTGAAGACATGTATAAAGGCTTTCTTAGGACACATCTTAGTAAATGAATATCCTTAAAAAGGGAAAGTGGGATTCCAAGTATAAATCTGTAGTGGATCTCCTGTCCCAGCAGTTTGTTGGAATGCTGGGGGGTGGGGAGTCTTAAATAATTTTTTTTTTTTTTTTGGATTTAGCTGTCAGGATGGCAAGTGAGATGGTCTGTGTTGTGACTACTGAACGACTGTGGATGCTGGCTTGATTGGTCAAACTTAGTAAGCATGACTTTTCTGTTCAGGTTGTAGTGGAGCCATTATCAATGGTCAGGGTTTACTCTTCAAGCCAGCTACTTCATTGGAGTGTACCCCAGCTGGGGAGCATCCTTAATTCAAACCATTCCGTCCTGTTGACACGTTTTTAGGAGGATCTTCCCTTCTCCTCAGTTGCCTCTCTCAGGGTCATAGACATCCAAGGTCAGTAAGATGGTCTGGTCTGGTCATGATGGACTCTCTTTGAGGTTCTTTAGCCCCTGCCCCCCAAAAGGCTGAAACTCTGACTCTACATATTTTGAATGTTATTCCAGATGTCCAATGTACCCCCCCCCCCCCAAATTCATGGAAGACCTGCATGTTGACCAGATATCCTTATCTTAGCAAGAATCCTCTGGTTTCTACCCTTATACTGCCAATATTTCATAAACACTGACTGTAAACCCTGTATGAAAATGTGGTTCTCTATGCAACAACCAGTACTGAAATCTCCTGTACATTCCGATCAAGGGGATTTAATCCCATAAAACAAATGAGAGGGCTAATCAGACAGTTTGAGTGTGGTGGATAAGGCCAACTACAAACATTCTGTTACTAGCATTTGGTTTAGATGCCAAAATAGTTTTTAACTGGCTCTCATTGTCTTATTTATTTGCTAACTTGGAAGCTTGTGTTCTTCCCTTCATGTTTGTTCAGATTTTCACCATTATTTGCCAGTGTTCCTTTGGTGTGGTCCACATAGGCTGTCTTATTTCTCAGAAAATTACCTATAATATTGAAAGCTTGCTTGATCAGTATTGAGAAGAGAATTCATTAGTGGTTATTGTATAGAGCCGCAACATATATTTTATAGTGTGTTTACAAATGGTATTTGTGACAGAAAATGAGTGGTACATCAGGACAGGATCCACGGTTCTTTATCAGGTTTAGAAAGCATGGTAGTCAGGGGTGTACATTTTTACTGTTACTGTTTAACCTAGGATACTAGCATTGCATATCAGGGATCTGGATTAGTTAGGCTTGATTCCTTAAATCTTTTTGCAGATAATTTAATGCTGACCCTTCCCACATCGTTTGCCTAAATACCTCAGGCAGATCCAAATTATTTTCAATAATATTTTTTGACATCCAAATAAATTTCACGAAGTCACAGGTTTTAGGCATCCATTGCAGTGGTCATCTGAAGTTGCACAGTATTCTTTCTACAAAGTGATGACCCAGCTGTTTGTAATACTTGGGGAAATCTCTACCCCCTGTCATATCAACAAACCCAGCCACACGTAAGTTTGTTTTGTGACGGGTTTTGTATATAGGAACACACTTCTAGCTGGTCACAAAGAAGACTGTCCATAGATTACAAGATCTTATAAAAGTGATATCTTTTCCACTTTATTGGTTCCTCCACACCAACATCTTGATAGGAAATGTCTGACTTTTTATGGATCCCTTAGAAGCCATGAGTCAGTGTGGGTATGATTTCTTCCAGCAAGATAAGTGTGTGTGTGCGTGTGTGTGTGGGGGGGGGGGGTATACCTCTCTATGATGACTGGTGGCTAAGCTGCACAGTTTCCTTATGACTTGCACCAGGCTGTCAGATTCAATGGAAAGAAATGGAATTTGTGCAACAGCAAAAGGATAGGCATCCTACTGTAGCAGTTTGTTCCAATGAGTACTATTTTTACTGCTCTCAGAGATTCTCAGTAAGAACAGAAAGCATGTGATACAGTTTAGGCCAATGAGAGTAATATAGTGATAAATTCAATCAAGAGCTAAGCATATGATATTTGGGAGACATGTAATTAAGGATGAAATGTAATGCTGCATATACTGACTGAAATTGTAGATTCATTTAAGGATCAGCATTGTTTTTTCTTTTTATCATATCAGTTTTAAAGGTGTAGGCTGCAGGAAAAGATGGAATACAAGATCAGAAATTATGAAATCATTTTAAGTTACATCAAAGTCAAACAAGAGTATGGAATAATAATATGGAAACCGTATAAGAAAACTAGCATGAGTAAATAGGAAAGAGTACAGCAGAAATATAGCAAGAACATCAAAGATGTGAAAACTTAAGTTATTATGAAATATTAAAATATCTTATCCACTTTCCTCCACACCAATATCTTGATAGGAAATGTCTGACTTTTTATGGTACAGTGTTTCAGACAGAGATGAGACCTTATTCAGGTATACAGGGCTTAGGGGAGAACTACCTCTGGGAATATTTGGAGTTATTAAAGAGTATAAGACCGCCGTTTAGGAGGTTCTTTAGGAATGAGAGCTGTACTAATTGGTTCCCTCTTGAGAGGGCTAAGGTTCATAGGTTCATACTAGGCTATCTGCCCTAGGGCATTTATAAGCCTAGCCAGAGTGTGTTTGGCTTTCGCCACCCATTTTAAATTAATTTTGCTATGCCCTTTTTCGAGGTTAGTATACTATGCCTCTGTCTAACAGTGACACAGAAGTCATACCCGGGGTAAACCTACGATCTCCCATCCACTCATCAAGATTCCTCTTGAAGAGAGTCAATGAGGGACTCTGCCTAACCTGGACTGGGATTTTATTCCAGAGTGAAGGGAGCCTCTGGGTTATGAATCTGTCCCTCCAGCATTGTCTTATTTATTTCAGTGCTGAGGTTCAAGTCTCTCGAGCGTGTAGCTTGATGGGATTTGGATTTTCTGAGGTGCAGCATGTCCAGTAATTCCAGGTTGGACATGGCTTTATACGTCAGGCACAGATCGCCTCTGAGCAGGCGGTATGCCACTGAGTGGAGCTGGAGTTTCTTTAACCGGGCAGCATATGGCATCTGTTTGAGCCCTTTGATCCTCTTGGTGAGGTACTTTTGGGGTCTTTCCAGTTGCTGCAGGTGTCTGGTTAGGTACATCCCAAAAGGGGCATTGTACTCAATTATGGGCCTGATGAGGGATGAGTAAAGAGGCACAATGACCTCCCCTGATCTAGATGTGAATCCCTTCATGATTAGGTGGGCTATATAAAATGTTTATCTAACCACTTTGGCCACGTGGTTGTCAAATGAGAGATTGCTATCAACTTGGGTCCCCAGGTCCCTAATTACTTCTTCTGTACTTAATGGATTACCACCTATGTGGTAATTTGTGGGCACTTTGTTTTTGCCAAAGGGGATGACTATACACTTTTTGGCGTTTAGCTTGAGGCCGTGGCTCTGGCACCAGTTGTCTGTTCCTATGAGGCCCTTTTGGAGGATGCTTGTGTCGGCTGGAGAGTCGATTATGGCGCCCAGTTGCAGTCATCTGCGAACTTAGTCAGCCACAGTCCTTCCGTGTTGGCCTGTACCTCTGAGAAATATATACTGAACAAGAGAGGTTCCAGGACTGAGCCTTGTGGGACGCCACTTGTAACTGGTTTGGAGTCTGACATGGCTCTAGCAATTCTAACCATGTGGGTTCTGTCCTTGAGCCAGTTTGCAACCCATCTAGTGACATAGGGGTTTATATTTAAGCTGGTGAGCTTATCTATAATGCCCGAGTGGGGCATTGTATCGAAGGCTTTTGCGAGGTCCAGGTAGGCTGTGTGGACCACCTTCCCCTCATCAGTGGCCTTGGTGACTGTTTCAAAGAAATCAACCAGGTTGAAGAGGCAGGATCTGCCCTTAACAAAGCCAAACTGGTTAGGATCCAGTGTCTGTAGGTCCCCAATATCTTTATTTATGAGGTCCATGATGATCCTTTCCATAGCTTTGCAGACCAAGCTAGTCAGGCTTATGGGGCGATAGTTTCCAGGATCTGTTGAGGCACCACCTTTGTGTAGAGGGACCACTGTTGCTGTACTCCACTCTTTGGGTACATATCCTGTAGTAAGGCTGAGATTGAACAGTAGTTTTATGTTTGGGGTTAGCTCTTCTTGGAGTTGCCCGGGACACCGTCTGGTCCCATTGATGCTGTGTTTTTTGCTTTGGAGAATGCAGCTCTTACATGAGCATCTGAGATTTTAGGGGGGCAGCACTTTGCTGGGATAAATATTTGCCCTTTTGGTGGGGGGGGGGGGAGTTTGCGCTGAACCTGTCAGCTAGGATGTTGGCATTGTCTGTGGGTTTGGTGTATGGTTTGTCATTTTGGCTAATTCTGAGCATATCTGGGAATTCCCACCCAGGTTCCTAACATAACTAAAGAAAGCCTTGTGATTATCCTTAGTGTCCTGTGCAATTTTTTCTCTCGAAGCTGGCCTTAGACGATTTTATGAGTGCCTGTAGTTTTTTGCTAATACTGATCAGAGATGCCTTCCCTTTTTGGGATTTTGCTCTATCATGTAGTAGCTTCCTCCTTCTATTGTATAGTTTGTTTATGGCTGGGGTCCACCAGACAGGACGTCTGCTTTGGAGGATTGGGTCTTGGTTTTATTTGGGATTGCATGATCCATGCATTCCTGAAGGTGTTCATAGAATGCGTTTATAAAGGATTCTGTGGTCTGGGCCAGATTTTCCACAGGCCCGGGGGCTTTGAAGGATTCCACCTCAGTTTTGAGGAGTGTGAAATTTGCTTTAGAGAAGTTTTTCACTGTGGTTTTCAGGGCAGGGGGTGGAGTCGGGATGTGAATATCCAGTGAGATTAGTTTATGGTCTGATCTTACCAGTGAGGGATACACTTCTGGTCTGGAGCATAGAGTCCCCATGTTGGTGATGATCAGGTCCAGTATGTTTTCCCCTCTTGTGGGAGTGGTAACAAGTTGTTCCATAGCATTTGAGTTTATAAATTCTAGGAACCTTTGGACTAGGGTGTTGGAGCTAGAGTAATGCTCCCAGTCTATGTTTGGGTAGTTGAAGTCTCCCAGTATAATGGTGTTTGGAGAGACCTTTATATTTTCCAGTGTTCTCAGGAAGGCCGAGTGGGGTTCCTGGGTTTGGGAGGGTGGTCTGTAGCAGGCTATAAACTGGAAGGCAGTTTTACCCACTGTTAGTTGCACATGGATAGTCTCTGATGCTTCGTGCTGTGCCAACAACCTGGAGGCATCATTTTTCCCTTGCAGATTTCATTTCAAAATAAAGAAGAGTATCCATCAAATAATGCTAGATAATTGGGTGACTAAAGGATTTAAGACTGATTTGCAGATCTTCGGTGATAGTGAATTTATGATGTGTGGGTATTTGTTAGACTTTCAGATGACATGTACTGTTAACCTTGATGATTGCCTTGTTTTTTTACAGTAGAATAGTTACCGGGCATTGAGGGATGCATAGGACTATTTGTTAGCCCTTTATTACAGGGTCAGAGATTCTTATGAAAGATGATGTGAAACGGTGTTCGGTCTCCTACATCTGTATAGCTGCGTGTGATATAGTGCTTAAAATTCTAGCACCCTTTCAGCAAAAGGTCAAGACATCTGGTGCAGTAAAACTGACCCTTTGTTGTTATCGGCATCAGTGTTTACACTAAATTTATATGTCTGGAATAGTATTCATTTTTCTCTTTGCACTTCTCATAAGATAGCCAAGGTAGTTAGTTACCAAGATGTTCTGGTGAGTGCTGAAGGCGAGTTGCAGACACTTTGCAGGACTAGTGTGCACACACATTTACCACCTGACCTGGATTTTTTGACTATAAGATGGAGTTGAGCAAACATGCCACTGCATTTGTACTGAAGATTTTACCTTAATTATTGTTTCACATTGTTTTGTGTGACTGCATCCCATATTCTCAGATTAAGCTCTTGTAGTTCATAAATGCATTATCAAGAGAAATAAGTGTGTGGAATATGCAGTGTGGGAGGAGCACATACTCTTGCAAAAGATGCATTTTGAGGAGATTGCGTCAGCAGTGTGCCAAGGCATAAGTTTAACGTAAGCTGGGGGCCATATATTGACAACTAAAGTAAATAATGTATGCTGTGTATAATATATCTAGTGTTTGTCATAAGCCTGTCCATGGTTATTTTAATATTTATTGGGCATAACAATGTATTTATCTATTCCTGTGTGTGATGTTCACTGTAAGAATGATGCTTTGTTTGTGCACTGAATGGTTCCTACACCTTCCTTTTTCTCATGTTACCATTTTCCTACTCTCGTGTTTCCTTTACTCTATTTAAAAAATAAAATAAGGAATTTGTACACCACCTTCAGGTATAGTAGCTTTTCTATCATTTCTGAAAGTTTGACATTTGTAGATTATCCACACTGTGTCTTTGCATCGAGTTTTCCATGTGGACTAATTTATTAAATGTACTTAAGTGTTAAGTTCACAGTTCTTAAGACTTTTTTTTCCAGGCTTTGCTGCTGCTGGTGGGAGGAAGGATGGAAAGTGAAGACAAGTAGGAATGGAAAGGGTATGGAAGTGCACTGGCTACGTTAGACATCATCTTTGAAATACATCAAGACTTGACATAAAAGAACTCTTCTTTGTAACATTATAATAGGTTAACAGAATGTATTGCTAAAAACCTCTGAGAAGATATGGCAGCAGCGACTCTGTTGTGCAAACGACCAACACTTATCAATACAGGCATACTATATAAGAAGTGATCAGTACACATCTGTAAAACTTTGGACATTCATTAAGAAATGAAGGGACTGCAGGTACAAAAAACACCACCTATAACGACCGATCTGCTAGAAGTATAGAAGTACAAATGTAACAGGTGCTAGAACTTGAAATATGTAAATGCTGTCAAGTACACATCATATGAACAATAAAAGTGCTCCTTTTCGCAGCAAAATTATTAATGCTTTGAGTTAGTCACTGAACACAAGTCAGTTTTGTGAATGCCATTAATTTCCAGTATAACAGCTTTTATTTTACATTAGGAGATGTGACAAGTATTCTAATATCAGAACACGAGATCCCAAAACAGAACACAATACATTTTATCTGTCTGTAAACAGTGTTAGCAAGTTTTGTTTGATGCATGATAAACTAGAGCATTTTAAATCAGAAGCCCAGTCATACTGCAAGCACTGTCACCTTATGAGTTCACTGCCATGTTGGAGGAGAGGGGTTAAAAACATTTGCAAAATGTCTCCCACATGAAATCACAAAAGCAGACGCATATCAGTCAGGCAACAGAAGAGCCAAAAGGATTACAGATTAATGGGTAGATACCATCAGTGGATAGATAACGTCATGTGTTTATGGAACCTCATCCTTCTCTCAAACGTCTGAGCAGATATGGGAGGAGTCTGCTTTTCATCTGTCACTGTCACTAGCCAGTGTCGCACTGCAAATCCATCAGCAGGATGCAGACTTTGAAACTCACACAAGCTGAGGCAACTTTTTGGTCGATCCTAGGAATTCAGCACCATTTTCTTGTTGGATGAAGTAACACACTGGAGTCTGACCACCACAATAAATGGAATAATTTATTTTCGGACAAGCGCTTTCACGTGTATCGAACACGCTTCTTCAGATCCTTAACAAATACATTCAAACAAGCTGTACATATATATATGCTGAGTGACTCTTCTTTAATTAAACAATATAATCAAACAATCAAACAATTTAAAATAGTTTAAAGCAAAAGCGAGATTAAAACAAAACGAAACAAAACATTGTGTTGCACAGCGAGTTTGTGTGAAAACATAATATGGAACATCATAAAAAGTATCATAAAAAAGCTCATATCTATGACTTGTAAGTAAAACAATTTATTTAATATAGACCAATGTAAAATAATATGTGTGTGATAATCCCAAGACCTGTGCGTGAAACCATATATCTTGGTCACTAAACATGAAAGCTGCTGAGGCTTACGGAAGAATTTCACAAAGCGCCAGTGCTGGTAGGTTACTCTCCATAGACACAATGTATCCAATGAAATGATCAGATAATGTATATATGAACTAAAATAATATATCTCATACCAATATAAAATCTATAAAGCCTGTCGCTTGAAGAAAGTAACCGTTGAACTGAAATGTCAACGATCAAAAAATATATAAAATATAAAATATAAGATATAAAATGTTGGGACAGATGTTGATATAAATATTGTGTTAAAACACATATAGTTTTAAAATCTCTTTAAGCATGAAGAGCGAACTTCTCATTCTCCAATAAATAAAAAGATAAAGTGCTTGTGCATATGGATAATGTGAAATGCAGCTGAAATAATACAGACAGTTAAAAATATATGCATATAAGTTAAACGTCATGTGTTTATGGAACCTCATCCTTCTCTCAAACGTCTGAGCAGATATGGGAGGAGTCTGTCATCTGTCACTGTCACTAGCCAGTGTCACACTGCAAATCCATCAGCAGGATGCAGACTTTGAAACTCACACAAGCTGAGGCAACTTTTTGGTCGATCCTAGGAATTCAGCACCATTTTCTTGTTGGGGCTGAAGAGTACAACTAAGAAGTGGATCACAGTGGTAATCGAGAAAGACTTCCCAAAATTTAGCTAAGAAGACTTTAAAGATTGTACCACTGCAATACTGCTTCCTTAGCAACTCTGGGACAGATGGCTTTCGAAACAAACACAACAGTTAGTGAGGTACTGGAAAAGATACAGGGTGTTCAGAGCTATTCTCTGTGTATGTGCAGCTTCCCTTTTGAACCATGTTAACAAACAACAATAGTGTATTTCTAACTCACTGTAGCATGGTTGCCATCCCATCTGATATACACTTCCAATTTTTGAGTCAATCCATTTTACATTTCCACTTGTCTGTAATTCACTCCCTTAGAACTAAGTATGTTAAAATGCTTTTCCAAATCATTTGCCATTTCATTCATTCATTAATTTTATGCTGAGTCTTCATTTGTATGTAGTAAATGTCAATTTGCAACTGAGCACTGGGTTCTTGAAGTTTAATGTCTTTTTAACAGCTTTTACAAAAAGAGCTGTAATATTTTTGCATCCAGATCTAATCACAGCCAAACATAGCTTCTCTAATCTCATTTTACCAATGCCAAAGGTGTACTCCAGGCATAGCCTCAAGTAGAACTGGATCAGTGATTGCCTTATAGACCAGGCAGAGGTCACTTCTTAAGTAACCTGTAAACATAACATAATGCAGTGAAAGACTTCATATTTCCCATGTAATGACTTCTTGTAAGGAATCGTACAGTTTCAAGTTGTATCAGGAGGCTTGTTCAAACACTACAAAACACAGCATTATATTCACTTACAAGGTCAGATTAGTGATATATAAAAGTGGTAAAGTTGTCCCTCTGGAAGGGCTACACACACCCTTTAGAATTAGGATAGGTCACAGAAAATGGTTTTCTGACTTGGTTACATTCTTGTCAAAGTTTGTCTGTCATTGCCATAGATATTTAATGACATTGTTGCTTTGTCTTAAGATTTGACAGTTTATTCTATAGTAGTAATTTATCTCCTTTTTGCCAAGTCTCATGGTGTTGCATTTACTCAAATTAAAAGTGCAGTTGTTATGACTGCACCAGATGTTCATAGTGTTACCCTGCTGCAGTCATCACACTTGGGTTATCCTGCCGTCAGGTGATCCCGCAGTCGGCCTGAGTTCCAAAGTCTTGGTCCGGCGTCGGTTGCTGTCGCTTCCTCCCTGACGTCTGCGCGCCAGGGGTATATAAGAGGCATCCAACGCCATTTTCTTCAGTCTTTCTTGCCGCGTGGTGCCCGAAGCAGAAGCATTTCGCAAGTGCCGGTCGGCCGACACCTGAGATTTTCAAATCAAATTTCAGTCCGAAGTCTTCAATAAAGCTAAGTACCCCGTTGGGGAACCTTTTCTTGCCTCAGTCCAATGTCAGAAAAAGTTAACAGTTGCATTTCTTGTGGGAAGCAAATACCTCATAAGGACTTCCATTCTGATTGTATTCCTTGCCTAGGCCCAGACCACGACGTCACAGGTTGTCGGTTTTGTGCTAGGTTTAATAAACGACCTATCAAACGCTGTTTTGACTTCGCACGGCATTACTTTGGTAGGAAATTTAATTATATCATGCCGTCGGAGCAGCACGATGACCGCCATGCATAAAAAACGCAAGGATAAGGACAGGCAGCCTAGAACCAAGCCAGACTCTGAGGCCTCTGCTGGGCCTGTCGCCGGTTCTCTGGTTTTCAGTGAGGCGCCTACGCAGCCCCTGACGACCACGGAAATGGAACCCCAGACAGCTTCGGATTCGCAAGCGGAATGTACTAGGCCATCACATCCATCTTCTTTAGGCCCTACCGACACCGGAGCAGAAGGTGATCCCGGTGCAGTAGAAACACCTTTGGTTTCAGAAGGTGTCTTCAGACCGACTACACTCACCATAAAATCTTATGCTAAGCAAAAAACTCCTTTAAAATCAAAAAATACTGTACATCAGTCTCCTGTTCAAGGCCCCATGCCTAAGAAACAGATTCTCAAAAAAATGCTCAAGATGGCTGAAGATTTGATTTCCCTAATCAGGGGTTCTCATCCCCCTCCTGATAAAAGACCAAGACAAGAGGAGGACTATGCTTCCTCTGACCAGGTTTCTATTTCCTCAGATTCTTCTGAGGAACAGGATTATACTTTTCCCCCTTATGAAGATTCTGATGCTGAAGACTCTATTCCCTCAGCATCTCCCCCTGAAGACTACTCCTTTGGGGAAACTTTCATACCATGAGGGAGCATTTCCACTGGGAAGGCCAGGACTACTCTGATTCTAAGAAGAGGCTCCGAGAGATTCTTTTACTACCCCAGCACAGACCACTTGCTATACCTCCAGTCTTAGATATAGATATTGTGGATGATGTTTACTTAGTGTCTAGTCTAAATCCAGACTCCCGACCTCCTACTCCAGCCAAACCAGACAGATACTACAGAGTACCTGACACACACAAATTCCTTTACAAAAGCCCTCTGGCTGACCCAGAAACAATTTCCCAGGGTCCCAAAGGGGCTAAAGCTTCTATGGCTAAAAATCCTGTACCCTCTGAAAGGGATTCCAGAGCCCTAGATAGATGGGGAAAGAAGATATACACCTCAGCTACTCTGGCTATGAGAGCATTAAATTGTCAGTTTCACATGCTGAAATATCAGCAATTCCTAATGTCTCAATTAAAACAAAAACTGAGCACACATTCTGAACAGGCTGAATTCAAGGAAATGCAGGATCTGTTGCATGCAGCTGAACAGGTGGGCAAACATACTTTACAATGTGGATTTGATTCATTGGAAGCTTCCTGTAGAGCAGCTGTTACTGGGTCTGTCATACGCAGACACGCTTGGTTAAAAGAACAAACCCTACCTGAACATGTTAAAGCAAAATTATTGGATGCACCTTTACAGCAGAATGTCTTATTTGTTGTCAAAGCAGAAGAGGTTTTAAAGAAAATGGAGGAAAAGGCAAAGTCTATGCAGACGGTCAAGGATTTTTTACAGGTACAACCCCCTCGTTTCAGCAGAAATTGGCCAACAATTCCAGCTTCTGACAGACCACAGAGGGGCAAATACAGATGCCCAAGGGGCAGAGGTCAGTCACAAGGCCCTTACAAACCTCGCCAATGGGGTGCCACTACCCAGAAAGGAGGTGAAGACAGGCCCCAAGCTAGCAGAAGACAAACACAATGACTCAACCCTCCCACTACCAAGCAAATCTCTCTTGGCAGCTCGCTTGGGAGGAAAATTAGCACTTTTTGCAGACAACTGGCACATCATCACAAAAGACAAATGGGTCCTAAACATTGTCTCACAAGAATACAGATTCCACTTTCATACCTTGCCAAGGATAAAAGGAATGCCAAACCTGCCACCAAATCAATGGGCAGAGGCACAAAAACAAATTACAGCTCTCATGGACATGAGAGCCATTCAACGGGTACCTACACAGGAGCAAGGACAAGGATTTTACTCAAGACTCTTTCTAGTCCCCAGAAAGGACAAAGCATGGAGACCCATTCTGGATCTTTCAATTCTGAACACCTATCTGCAAGTACCAAAATTCAAGATGCTAACACTGCAGCAGCTTCTTCCCATGCTGGGCAAGAAGCCTTGGCTAGTAACATTGGACCTCAAGGAGGCATACCTGCATGTCCCTATCCGACAGAATTGCAGAAGATACCTCCGCTTCATTGCAGGTTCAACCCATTATCAATTCTCTGCACGCACTGCCCTTTGGCTTATCTACTGCACCCAGAGTCTTCACAAAATGCCTGGCACCAGTAATTGCATACTGCAGACAAAGAGGAATTCAAACATACCCATACCTGGACGACTGCCTTATTCAAGCAGAAAGCAAGGACATTCTTTTAAAACATCTGGCATTTGTCAAACACCTTCTAAGTTGCCTAGGGTACACAGTAAATGAAAAGAAATCAAAACTAGTGCCCTCACAAAACATAACATTCCTGGGTGCCAGCTTGAATACAACAGCCCAGATGGCTTATCTCATGCCAGACAAACAATTACAGCTAACTCAATACTTCAAAATAATGGCAACAAAGACCCAACACCCTGCAAGAAAAATTCTGCAGGCCTTGGGATTCATGGCATCTTGCATTCTACTAATACCATTTGCAAAACTGTATATGAGGAAATTACAATGGTACCTGAAAAGCGTATGGACTCAGCACAGCCACAGCTTGGAAACAATGATACCACTCATTCCCTGCCTTCAACAGAGGTTTCTATGGAGGGTACAGGCATGTCACCTCAGCAAGGGTCAGCCTTTCACATTACTCACAGCCGGCAAACTATGACAACAGATGCATCGGACTATGCCTGGGGAGCACACATGGCAGGACAGTGCATTCAGGGCAAATGGACTACAGATCAAAGGCATCTGCATATCAATCAAAAGGAAATGCTAGCAGTACAGAATGCCCTAACAGCTTTCAAGGACCTCTTACACCCAGGGCAACTAATAGTAAAGACGGACAATACCACAGTAATGTGGTACATCAGCAAGCAAGGGGGCACACATTCCTACCCTCTATGCAGACAAGCAATGACCTTGTGGAACACAGCACTGTCTTACCAAGTTCAACTACAAGCACAATTCCTGCCAGGAAAGAAAAACACATTAGCAGATGACCTAAGCAGAAACATCATGGATCCCCACGAGTGGAAACTGGATCCAGAAATATTTGCAATGATAACTCAAAAATGGGGACGCCCAGAAATAGATCTGTTTGCCAACCCCCAAAACTACCAACTACAAAAATTTTGTACAATGACATTCCACCCACAAGCTTGGAAAGTGGACGCCCGCTCATTCAGTTGGAAAACATTAACAGTGTATGCTTTTCCTCCACTACCTCTTCTAGCAAAGGTGCTGCTGAAAGTCAGATTGGAGAGGCCTCAAATGATACTCATTGCACCAGACTGGCCACGCCAGCACTGGTACCCAATTCTAAAGAACATGGCCCAAGGCCCACCATGGATTTTACCACAAATTCCTCACCTGCTTACCCAGCGAGACAATCAAATTCTACACAGCCAGCTCAAGACTTTAAATCTGGCTGCATGTCAAGTTACCTAAACAATCAACCAACACCTCTATCCAAAGCTGTTATGGATGTCATTCTGGAGGCCAGGAGGCCCAGCACCAGGAAAACCTATTCAGACAAATGGAAAAGATTTTGCGCCTGGAACCAGGCTAAAGGCCAAAATCCCCTTGATCCAAACATGCCTCAGATTCTACAATATTTAACTGAAATGTTGCACAACGGACTTTCTTTTTCATCTATTAAGATCCATGCCTCAGCAATTTCAGCTCATTACAACACGGATCCTCCTTTATTTTCACATCCACTCCTAAGACAGTACCTCAGAGGGGCTAAGAACATAAGACCGCCCAGGAGAGCACCAACACCTACTTGGGATCTCAACTTTGTTCTGGAAAAACTTACACTACCACCCTTTGAACCAACTTTCTCTGATGATTTACAGTTTCTTTCATGGAAAACTGCCCTGCTGCTAGCAATAACTTCAGCTAGAAGAGTGTCAGAGCTACAGGCACTAATGGCAGTGGAGCCTTTCCTCATTTTTCAGCAAGACAGAGTCTCTCTGCGAACTAACCCTTCCTTTATGCCAAAGGTGGTATCCAGTGTGGCCCTAAACCAAACCATTCATTTGCCCACCTTTTTCGCAAATCCCCAGAACAAAGGAGAAAGACTCCTGCACTCTTTGAACATTCACAGACAATTACGTTACTACTTGGATAAAACTAAGGCTTTCAGAAACTCTGACCAGCTCTTTGTAGCCTATGCCGCAGGATCACAAGGAAAAGCTATCTCAAAACAGACCATTTCTAAATGGATAGGACATTGCATACGTTTCTGCTACACGCATCATGGGAAACCGGTACCTGCTAGCATTAGGCCCCACTCCACCAGGGCTACAGCTACATCAACAGCCTTTCTCAAGGGGGTGCCAACCAAGGATATTCTGGAAGCTGCAACTGGGAGTTCAGTGCACACCTTCACTAAACACTATCACTTACCTCTATATTCTAAGACTAGAGCTGGCTTTGCCACTGCAGTTTTGCAGGGCCTACTAGCTTCTTCTAACCCTGTTTAACTCCACCACCCATCCTTGGCTTTGGGATTCTACCCAAGAGTGATGACTGCACCAAGGTAACACGATAAACATTGTACAGTTTTGTACCTACCATAAATGTAGATGTTTGAGTGTTCACCCTGCTGCAGTCCAGGTTACCCTCCCTCCATCCCCTCTGAACTAGCTGGACTTATCCATTGTTTTCTATCCTATACAACCTCTGTGATGTATTTGCTTGTGACTGAAAGTATTGCTTTACTCTTACTTATACATATATATTTTTATATAGCAACATGTATTGCCTACCTTTTGGGGGCACCTGACATCTGGGGCAAGAAAAACTGAAGAAAATGGCGTTGGATGCCTCTTATATACCCCTGGCGCGCAGACGTCAGGGAGGAAGCAACAGCAACTGACGCCGGACCAAGACTTTGGAACTCAGGCCGACTGTGGGACCACCTGACGGCAGGATAACCCAAGTGTGATGACTGCAGCAGGGTGAACACTCGAACATTTGCATTTATGGTAGGTACAAAACTGTACTTTGTGTATTGAGTATAGGCCATCTTGGAGGAACCTTTGTAGTCTTTTTTGTTGCACTGTTTGCAGTCATCAGTGTATCTGGTTATAGGCTCATAGGTGTTTACTAGGCTAATGACCACAAGGGCCTTTTTAGCCTAGCCATGCATCCAAATCTCTGACAAGTTTTGGTACCCTTGATAAGTATAAGCAGAGGTTATGGAGATAGAACATTTACAAGCAAGGGCCTGGGAGATGAACCATTGACAAGCTGCCTGTGTCCATTAGAGACATAGGTGTCAAACCAAGGATGAATTTCCTATTCCCCATCCAGTTGTCCAAGTTGCAATTGAATTGGGTTAGAGACAAACTTGTATGTGGAGCCTGTTCCAGAGAAGGGGTAGTCTCTGGGATACATACCTGTCTGTCCAGCAGGTCCTATTTATATCACAGGCAAGGTTTAAGTCTTTAGAATGGGTAATTGTGGTGCTGTTTGTTTTGTAGATATGCAGGAGGTCCATCACAGCTGGGCCTAACAATGCCTTGTATGCCAGACATAGATCTCCCCCTCAACAGCCTGTAGGAGACAGAATACAGGGAAACTGCTGACGAATGTATTTCTGGACTTTCATGTTGGTAGTGATATCACCCACATTCTCATGTTTTTTCTTCCTGACTGCTGCAATTCACAGACTCCTTCATAGCAAGTACTATCTCTTATGTATTGCTGTCTGTGCTACATTTATTAGTAAGCTTGACTGTTAAAGCAGCCATGCTAAAAAAAAATCACTGATTTGCAATCCCTGTTCCTCTGGATCTACTTTGAAACATTGAAGCCCATATAACTGAACATCATTTTCCCAAGATGAAAATTGCAAAAACTGAAATACCCGAATGACAGCGTTTTCCCAGGGTAAGTAAATACTAGCCCAACATGCCCTTTTCTTCACTGTAGTGCGATCCTGAAGTTGGTATATATAGTTGGGAGGGTGTGTGTAGAGGGTATAGCACCCCACCTAGGTGAGTTTTACTTACTCCGGTTTGTGTTTCGTGCAAGTTTGGGCAAGTGTTTACTTACCCTGGGAAAACATTGCCATTCAGGTATTTCGTTTCGGAAAAATGACATTCTGTTGTATGGGCATTGATGTTTCAAAGTAGATCCGTTCATCTGTATATATGGGCTCATCACCAGTTTATATTTAGGATCGCCTATCTGATTTTTGTCAAAATTTAGGAGGTGTGTTATGGCTTACATTTCCATTTCATTAGATAACAGTCTTAGTGTTTAACCATTTTTAAAGGCTCCTACATTAACAGCTGTTTGTGTGTGTCTGCAAACAAGGCAACAGAAATTCAGTGAAAATATTAGTATATGAAAAAGTTCTGGCAAACTGCGAGGACAATGAAGCAACACTCATAAGGAAATAAAATTTGCTGTTTTGCTCTGAAGTGGGAGGGAGGGGATCTGTCCCACATCATAGATGAGGACTGGGGAATATTCTTACTTAATTTTTAGTAGTTAACGTTGGAATCTTCACTATTTGGCAAAACAATTTCAAAAAGCAGTAGTTTTGCAAAATTGTGACACGGGAAACTGTAGTATACTTTCATGTTTTGCTTTGTGGTCTTCATTGCCACTGTTCTACTCGCTGTTGCATTCTCTTCATGCTACTATTAAAAAGTAAGGAATCAAAACCCCAGAGTATCTGGTGTTAGCTAGAAACCTATATGTCAACAGAAAAAAACACTTTTTTGTTAACTGTTGTACAGAAAGCAGTAAATGTTATGATAAGCTACACTGCTACGAAATTACTGCTGTAATAATGCTTTCTATTATTAAGGGAAGTAGACAGGAATGAAGTTTGAAAAAGCATATACTGTGGGTTAATCAGTATGAACTAGAATGTGAAAAAGGGAAAATGATACTGAAGGGTATGAAAAGTACTACAAGAAAGACATGAACATCTAGGAGAAAAGCGAGAAAGTTACTGGTTATAAAGACTAACGTGGCTAAAGCTGTCACCAGGTAATGAAAATTATACAGTAATAGCTCATTGCCATTTAAAAATGTGCACAGTAATTGGACAACCCAATCAACGTACCCATGGTGAATTGAGCACATACCATTAGAAGGTGTAGCCGCTAAAGTACCATGGAGCAGCCTGATTTTTCTATTGGCATATGCTTAAGAGAACATAGCAAAATACAAGAAAAATGAGGTACATTCTGCAAAAACTAAAGAAACAGAAATGCACCAGATTTTCCTTGCATTTCTTATCTGTCCCTCCTAAAATGTCGTCAGACTCCTGTACCCCCCCCCCAACTGTCCAGATTTTCACAAAATGTCCGTATTTTAGCATCAGAGTTTTTTAACTTTCTGGCAAGCTACTGGGGACTGAAATAATGAAACAATTTTTATCCATAATTGCTGCCTGTATAATCCACTAAGTTGCAAGAGTGCTTTCTCTTTAGTATCATTCACATCTGTAAAATCTTAGAATTTATGTGTATGAATGTAACTATTGTTTGTGTATAAATGTAAATAGAAATTTAACTACTCTGTTTTTGACTGGAACTCAGTATAAGGCAATATAAGCAAATGGAGCTTTTCTTCCCAGGCCTCTGCTGAAAATGGGTATTACCCAGTCAGACTTCCAGTAAACAAAGACAAATAAATAAGTGAAAGACATTTGAAGGTTAGGCATCATATCCTTCAGAAAATACATGCTAGCACAAAACCTCTTATTCCAGCAAATTTCTAAGATTAATAAAATCTGTCCCTATTTTTGGACCTTTACCCCCCTCCCCCCATTATGTTGGGCTTTGTCCCAGGTTTCTTGCATTAAGAGGTTATAATGGCAGGAAAATAAACAAACAAAAAAAAAACAGCCATGAAGATTCTGTTTTCTCCGTTGCTTCTCCTGAACAGTGTTGATGTTCTTTGTAAGCATAGGAACGTAGGTTCCATGTGCATGTGCAATATGTCAATAAACAAGGAAGAATGCAGAATAACAGTACAGTGCCATTATACAAACACATTATTTAGAAAGAAATTGCTTATCTTTCTTAAATAATGTTATTATTTAATAGCAATAATCCACTCCTGAATGTGGGTATCACAGGATTTACCCACTGCTGGCTTCATTTAATCAGTTGGGCTTCACCTTTGTGACCAGATCATGTCAACCATGGGTAAATCCTGTGATACCCACACCCATTTGAGGGTTATTGTTAATGTCCCAAATATATTTTAAAAAAAATAATTTTTAATAAAAATACACAAGATACAGGGAACTTATAGTAACAGTGAGAGCTATGGAGCAAGCTACAGTTCAAAATGATTATTTTATATCAGCAGTAATAGAAAAGAGGTGGAAATATCCTCATGGGAAGGGTGGTGAAAACAGTAACAGGATTACAATACAGAAGGTTGAAAAAGATCTTAGGATCTGACAGCAAATAAAGGTGAGGGGTCAGACAAATTAATCACTATGGTACTGAGGGAGTACCGACTGAATTTTTTAGTAGTAAACAGGATACAGGTCTTGTCTGATTTATCTACTAAAGTTTTTATGACTATATCATGATTCCTCATGGTGAAGTACTTGTGGATTTCAGCAAGACCTTCAGCCTGGTACCACATAAAAGTTGGTAGGCAAGCCAATGGCTGTGTGGTGTGGTTAGTTTAGTGGAGGTTAAAAAAGCCAGACGAGAAAATGACAGCAAAGGGAGGGGTGTATATGCTGGTTGCTATTACTCAAGTGTTTGTTCAAGTACTGTATATTGTTGTTAAGCACATGTTTACCACATACTGGAGGAGATGGAGAATACAGTTTAACTTTCAGATGATGCTAGGTAGGGTTCATCCATCATAGTTTGCAAATGTCTAAAAACGATGAAACAGGTTCAAAAGTGAAAGCTGAATTTTAATACAAGAAAGTGCAAACTGCTACATTTTGAGTTTTGCAAGTGTACAGACTAGTATATTAGGACTGTATTGCAAGAAAAAAAGACTTGTGAGAAATGGTACCACTGAATCAAGGGCTATGATAATCAATGTGTTTAAAAAGCCATAGTTAAAATGTTAGGGTAAAAACAGACACTGGGAATGTTCTCACTTGCACAGACCAGAAACAGAGCATATATGACCTGCGTGCAATACTTTTAGGATATGAGATAGACACGCTTCAAAAAAACATAGGAGGAGGAGCCACAGTGTCAAGATTAATTTACTCTCTTTTCTAAGGGATTAGATGAAGCAGCATTTACTTGAGACAGAGAGCGAGAGATGTGATGGAACCTGGAGAGGAAGGCTGATTTGGAGAATGGAGAATGAAAATAGACTGGGGTTTATGTCAATAAATTTGCTCAGGATGCAGTGAGTTTGTTGTCCAGGAGTACATTCATGAACTCATACTAGAAAGACACAAATATATATTGAAAGCCAACAATAATATTGGAAGCAAGGAATTTATACGATAAGCAAGCAAACATAAAAAAATAGTAGTACCACTTAGCTTTCAAAAAATCACCCTTGTCATAAATAAAATCAGGTTTAAATTACATAAATTAGAGCAATTACTTTCTTTATGAAATCTCCCAGATCTAGCTATGAACAAAAATTGGTATCCAAAGGTTGAAATCATTAATAAAGTATTTCTTAATCACATCTGAATACCATCAGGTAAAAAATATAAAAACGTTTGAGGTGATCACTTAGACACAAAATATAGAGAATATAATTCAATAACCATTTTATACAAACTTAATAGTAAAGATATATGTTACAGTGGTGTACAGACCAGTGAAGACAACCCTCACATAGTCACAGATATGATAAGTTCTCTCACAATTAAAATTAAAAACAGTAGTTGTATGATACCAAACAACACACCTGCTGGTTTCCTGTATAGAATTAATGAAAATCAAACTAAGCATCTTGCTGTCATGTTAAACAAAATGTTACCATGTGAACACACCTTGACATATGGTGACAGACTGTGGTGGAACTGATTCATGGAGGAGTCAACACAAACAATTTCAAACTGTCAGTCTGACCAGTATTTTTTGTAAAGTTGTGGGAGAATTCTTAACAAAACTTACAGAGCACCTACTTCTGTTAGATATGGAACAGAATTGGCTTATGGAAGGGGGACCTTGCCTTCTTAATCTTTGTGGCAAGCTAACAGCAGCATTTTATGGATGGCTGTCAGAACATACTACGTATCCTGCTAAACCATTCAACATGTAACCCTGCTTTGGCACCTGTGTCTCTAATGGACAGAGGCAGCCTGCAAATGGTTCATCTCCCAGGCCCCTGCTTGTAAATGTTTCACCGCCCAAGCCCCTGCTTACATTTATCAAGGGTACCAGAACTTGTCAGAGATTTGGAATGCATGGCTAGGCTTAAAAAGGCCCTTGTGGTTGTTAGGTTCACAGGTTCATAGGTGTTTAGTGAGCTAAGTGGGAACATGCTTGTGCTTTGTGGAGATTTTTACATGCTTTATGAAATGATTTTCTCAGAGCAGCAGAATATAATCCTCTAAAAAGCATGTGATATAGGTTTTATATCAGAAACAATGCATCTCCTAACTTTTTTTTCCTGAAATTGCTGTTGTGAGAGTAAGGAAGTTGCATTTTACATTACAGAATTAAGCTGCAGATGGTGTTATACATACAGCCTTTAACAACAATGACCACCTTTGGTTTTAAGTTAAATTATGATTCCACACCAGATAAGAAACTGCTCAGGCCACAGCAGATAAACTGCTCAGGCTGTAAAGATAGTCAACAATGAGCTTGTAATAGAAAAATTTGCATGTACACCATCTGACCACAATCTTGCCCAAACCAGTGTGCTGTAGGCCTAGTCACATCCACCGTGCTACCCACATCCTGGAAAACGTCACATGTGTCAGAATGCTAAGGTTTTGTTCACAGAATCCTTTCTAACAGGATTATTTTCTTTGAGGGTGGGGGTTTCATTTTACCATGTCACATGGTTTCACCACATACTGTAACCATACCTATGATTAGGGAGTTTAACACTGTATGTTTGAACTGATTATGTTATAACACATAGGGAAAAATCTTTAGCAGTGATGCAGCTGACAAGTAGTACAATCACCTGGCCTTCAGAATTCTTTTTATTCTTGATGTTGTAGACAATGTTATGTACAGCTTGTTGAGTGAAGTACTAAGTAACAGTCATTCACAGAGGAAAATATCCCTTTGTAGATGGATAAATCAGTGGAGGCAAATGGAATGTGCCCCAGAATTCTAGTGAAGCTGAATTCAGACTGTCTGTATTTTAAAAAATGGGATTTTTATGGAATTTGGTATTTTAATCTTGATCATTAATTCAGCGAAACTTGCGATCCACTCTTGTCTTTTCCATCTGGGTTTAAACTGTGGGTTATCGGATGACTCAGATCCAAGACAGACCATATCCTAAAGAGTACAGCCCCAAGTTCCACCTCCTCTACCCATAATCCCTCACCCAACTAAGATTACATCAGATCTCATTTACTGCCTTCCTGGACAGCAGCTTGGTCTCAGGTTCCTTGGGGCGTATGTTTTTGAGAGTATTGTTAGCTTCATCTTGTTTCCCCTTTCCTCTACCCTAGAATGGTTAGGTATTAGCAGTGAGTTTTTGGTGTAGCTTTTGTTTGTAAGTTAAATAGTGTACGTAGTTAGGTATACAGAGTGTGTTTGTGTTCCGTGTTTTTCCCACCTTGTGTTTGTTAGAGTTTGTTGATAGTGTGTTGTACTTTACTAGTTTATTAGTGTATTACTTTTAGTGTGTTAAGTTTTTAGTTGAGTTGTTGGCTATGGAGAAGGGTTTTAAGAAAGGAGTGGTGTGCGGCCATAAGCTCACTTCTCAAGACCCACACAACAGATGCGTTTATTGTCTTAGGGCAGCTCACATTGATTTGCAAGGTGACATCTGCGAGAGCTTTGGCACTCACGCTGTAAGTTAAAGAAAGGCCAAGTTGCTGACCACCGACTCTTCCTCTTCTTCTGGTAAGGCCAACAAGAATGATCAGGGTCCTAAGGAGGGATCTCAGGACCCCAAACAATCAAAAGGGGACCAAAAATGATTGGCTCCCTCCTGTTCTTGTCCACCAGCTCTGAAGGTCTTAAGGGCTTCGGCATCTCCAGTGTCTTTGGCACTGTCATCATTTCTGACAACTTGGACCCAATCTCCCCCTGGGCCAACTGTGGGGAAGACTTCTTCTCCTGTGCTAAGTGTATTGAGTCTTTTCCTGTTGAAAGGAGCTCCCTCAGGTAGAACTTTATCACCTTCTTCCCCTCCACTCTGCAAGAGTCTTTGCTGGAGTCATCTCCTTCTTCACTCTGGACCTGAGCTTCTACAGTTTGGATCCGGTCCTCAGAGCCATCATCTAGCAGACGAGCCTTCAAGCCTCCATTGGTGGCTTTAACAAATCATCCCATTCAGTCGGGAGTTTAAGACCCACTGACTTGGAGTAGCTGATGCAGGCCTTTTTCAAGCACAAATGCAGTTAAAGCTGATCCCTGTGTCTTCGGGTCCTCAACCAATAGGCTTCAGCTCTATCAGCCTGGTTTCCTCCCTCAGACCCTACAGTTCTGAGGTCACTGGAGCCGATTGCCTGTCCACCCCTTGGGTCAGATCTGACAGCTGGCTGATTTCAGCTCCTTCCCCTCTTTGGTTTCCTTGACTCTGGCAATTTTGATGCGGAGTGCACCTCTGAGTCAACACATTGAGATGGGGCTTTCCAGGTCCGGTTTGACGCTTCGGGTTTTGGGATTGTCCCTCTTGCTTGGTCCTTCTGCTCTTAGTAGTTCAGCTCCAGTCTCAGTGTTGGGGTAGACCAAAGTGGCTCCATAGTCCAGAGTATCTTTTAGATCTCCAGATCTTAGGAGTGCAGGTTCCAGATTCAGCCTCAGCATTTGATCTTGTAGAGAGGATATTCTCCTGTTATGGAAAGAAGTGGTCAGCTGCAACTGGTATCTCTCCCTGTTCGACATCTGTGCTTTTGGACATGCATGAGCCTGCTCCAAGGCAGCCCAACCTGGATGATCTCCAGTCTGCCCTACTCTTGGTGCCTCCTGCCTCTTCTGCTTCCCTCCCAAATTCTCCAGGGCAGGAAGCCTCAGGCAAGAGGTGGTGTAAAAGGAAGCACTTGGATTCGCCGGAGGAATCCCTCATCTAAGATACTGACCTTGATGAAGGAGAGAAATCCCCCAGCAATGATGCCTCTTTTGGAGATCATATGGAGCATGGGGGTTGGACTGCCAAAAAAAACAAAGAAACTACTGAAATGTAAAAGAAAACAGCAAGTGGAGTGGTAGGAGAAAGCTGGAATAAGCGAATACAAGTAACGTATTGCTAGAGCAACAAATTCTTTAATGTGGTAAGTGCTTTCAGTGGTACAAATGTTCCACCTTCATCAGACCAAGAACAACATGTAACAAATACCTATATATCCTTTTGTTACTCAATTAATTATCAATTACTCAATAAATCCATCAATTAACCAATGAATAAAATAAAATAAAAATACAATATTTAAACAGTAATAAAACCTATTCTCTCAAGCAAAATACACTATTACAATGCTATAAACCAGATTAAGCTTGCAAAACGTATTTCAAAATATATATATATATATATATATATATATATATATATATATATATAATCTATCACAAAAATTACTAAACTACAATATTAATGCTACTAGGGCTAACTAAAAAATCTACAATTGTCACTATTCCATTTAATGACCTCAATAAAAGTGGCACACGAATATGAATAAAATAAAAAACCTCTAATTAGTTATACAAACATAAGTGTAAGAATTAAGTTATATAGCTTGATATAGTCATATAAAATAAATAAAAATACATTTAATAATTGCATGTTGGTCAAGAACAAAAATCTAATCATTATTATACTAATATATAAATAAGAATCAATATGTTAATAAAAAAAAAGATGCAAGTACATCCAAGTGACTACTGATATTAACATTAACTACAAACAGTATACAATCAATGGCTCCTTTAATTGTGAGTCTAAAGCTGTTGTGTATGCAGCTTGCTGTCAAGTTTGTCCCTCATTTTACATAGGCAAGACCGAGCAGAAACTAAGAGAAAATATGAGCATTACCATGCAGTTAGTAAAGGGGACGTCAACAATGCTCTTGCAAGACATATCTTGCAATTTCCAACACATGAGTTTTTATTTCTAGTAGTACATCAAACATCTTTAGACCCGAGAGGAGGGCCTTGGCAACTATTATTAGAACAAAATGAGTTGTATTGGCAAATTAAAACTGCTGCATATATTTTCCCCGGTCTAAATGAATATGTGTCTATTAAAAGTGTTTTAAAACTGAAAGCTTTAAATAGATAACACATCAATTTTATATATAAGGTTATTAACTTATTAGAATATCAAGTTGATGTTTCATTTATGGTATGCAGTAACATATATAGAGATTTTTATTAACATATTGATTCTTATTTATATATTAGTATAATAATGATTAGATTTTTGTTCTTGACCAGCATGCAATTATTAAATGTATTTTTATTTATTTTATATGACTATATCAAGCTATATAACTTAATTCTTACACTTATGTTTGTATAACTAATTATAGTTTTTTTATTTTGTTCATATTCGTGTGCCACTTTTATTGAGGTCATTAAATGGAATAGTGCCAATTGTAGATTTTTTAGTTAGCCCTAGTAGCATTAATATTGTAGTTTAGTAATTTTTGTGATATATATATATATATATATATATATATATTTTTTTTTTTTTTTTAAATAAATTTTGCAAGCTTAATCTGGTTTATAGCATTGTAATAGTGTATTTTGCTAGAGAATAGGTTTTATTACTGTTTAAATATTTTTATTTTATTTTATTCATTGTTTAATTGATGGATTTATTGAGTAATTGATAATTGAGTAACAAAATTATATATAGGTATTTGTTACACGTTGTTCTTGGTCTGATGAAGGTGGAACATTTGTACCACTGAAAGCGCTTACCACATTAAAGAATTGGTTGGACTGCCAAAGCCTGTCTCCAGAGGAGTCTGTGTTTTTGGAGTGGGCCTATCCACATCCTGAGTGGTTCCCCTTCTGGATACACTCATTGACCTGGTGTCCTGGAGGGTATAGAAGGAGTTTGATATGCTGGAACCAATCCCAAAGAAACTGGATAAGATTCTGGCCCCTCCCAATCACTAGCAACACTGAAGTAAGGGTACTGTCATTGCTGCTATTGTGGTGGTGGCAGTGGCCACGAAGAAGGACTTGTCTAAAGAGAGTTTGTCTTTTTTTCCCTGACTAGGGAGTCTCGGGAGTTGGATCAATAAGGAAAGTCCTCCTGTGTCTCAGCCATGTTCGTACTGAGAGTGTTAAAGTATCTCACTTACTAGATAAGACTTCAGTGGGACATTGTGTCTGAAGTGTCAATGGTGGTTAAGACGGTAGACTCCAGGGCCTCAGAAGACACTGGAAACTCAGTTGTCCACCTTGCAGTCTATTACCAAAGTGTCCTTGTGTCTGCTGATGGCACGCCTTGAGCTGCTGGCACTGGCATTGCCATGCGTCCCCATGCTTGGATGAGGTTGTTTAGTTTTCCGGACTGCTTCAAAGCATCCTTTATTAATGCCCTCTATGATGGCTCTTCACTTTTTGAGCCCAAAGTTAAGAACACTTTCACCAGGAGTGAGCAGGACAGAAAGATGCTGTCTGCCATTGGAGTATGTTTTGCTACCCCTCAATGGACCTTCTCTCGGAACCAAAAGAGGGAAAACGTCTTTTCTTCAGCAAGCTCAGCAGCCTTTTCAGGAAGCTCCTTCTGGAGGTCCCCCCTACATGGCGGGGATGTAACCATAATGGGTGCCACCCACATGGAAGGGGTGGTCTGCAGAACTAGGGCTTCTGCACAGTTTTCTCCAGGAGGCCTTTGCAGCAACCCTTAGGGGGTTGCCCAACTGTCCAAGTCTGGATGAAGTTGGGGGTCGTTTGACTCTACACCAGGAAGCCTGGGAGGCCATCACCTCGGTCCCATGGATGTGAAGAGTCATATCCAAAAGTTATACAATTTCATTTTTATAAACATCACAGATGAATTCTAAACACATCCCAGACATGCCACCTTGTCAGAGAAGGGGTGCAGCTATCAAAGTTCATAAGCTGTTAGTAAATAGTCATCCAAGAGGTCCTGCTAGACAACATGGATCCATGATCTGTTCAAGGTTTCTTTTGGTTCCAAAGAACAAGGACCTCAGGCCAGTTTTGGATTTGAGCAAATTAAAGTGCTTTGTCAAGCAGACAAATAGCCAGATTGTCACTGTGCAGTCCATTCTGTGTGTGTTGAGGAATGGCTACTGGATGTGCTCGATTGACCTCAAGGACAGAGATAATCACACAGAACATTATCACTATTAATCACAGCAGCAAACAGCTCAAATTACCTTTGCCACTTTGACGGATACGAAGGGGATGTGTTTAGGGGGAGGGAAGATGGGTTTAAGGACTACAACTCATGCATAACAAAAGAATGAAAACTGGCCACTTTAGAGAGAAAAAGTAGTAACCGGCACCAAGAATACTGTTCTGTGTGATTATTCCTGTTTGTCCTTTAAGTAGTCTTTCAAAAGTAAGAAATGGTTATTAAACCTGACTGACTGATAGAAACCAGGTTATATGTGAAAATGCATATAAAGTCAATGCATTCACAGGAGCTTAGGGGCTATGATGTAATATTTTAATGCTGAAAACTGCACTGGGGGATACCTAGAGCTAGACTCAAAAATCAACATGCCGGACCCCATGTGGGCAGATTCTGGAATTACGTTTAAAAATATAAAAAAAGTACATAAGATTCCAAAAGTGGTGTTAAAATGTAGGAAACATCAAGACATGATGAAATAAATCTGTTTCAGTCAGTGGATTCAGTTCTCCTTTAATAATAACCAGTCTTCTTCCTACGTTAATCCTTTTTTTTTTCTATCTTATCTTCAGCCCAATTGTTATTGTATTGTATTGTTAATAGGCTATAATCCTGTAAGGCTGTTAGTCCAGTTTACTAGAGTACCTTTAAAATTTTGTAACTTCATACATACTCTTGAAACTTTTTGAGTATTGAATAGATAAACCAGTGTTTTTCAGCCTAATTTTTTTTGTGTTGAACTTGAAAGTAAACAAACAGATCCTCAGGGAGCATATACAATGGTGACAAATACCCGAGATGTGCATTTTGGCTTCACATAAAAAGCAACCATATGAATAAATTCTGTAGCAAGTACCCATGCAAGGAGGCTTTGGCATTAATGCTTTCATAATCCTGGGTTCAGGGAATCTACTTTGCGTTTCCCACCCACTTCTACTCCCAAGAGTGCTCCTGCAGACAAAGAGAAAAAGAACTAGTGCTGTTTTTAATACCCCGTCTTTGCCTAAGACAGCCCTGTTTCTTCCACCTTCTCCATATGAACAAGGAATGGCCCTTAACCTCTGCCAAACGTATGCAGTTTGTTTCACAACAAAGGCAGTCCTGGTGTCTCTAGACTTTGGTAACCTTGTGTTTACAGCATAAATAACCTCTGCTTCTCCAAGGAATTGGTGCATATTTTGATGAAGCCTGGAGGCCCAAAATCAGTAAGTCTTACCTGGACAAATGGGAAAAGTTACCTGGTTTTCTGCCAGTGGATTAGAGCCAACTGCTAACATCTTGTCTGAGGCAATGAGATGCTGACCAAGCTCGTACACAGTGGCTTATCCTATGACTCAATTAAAGTGCGGTTATCAACTTGTGGCATGTCTACAAATAGACCTCCCTTGTAATGCCCCTGAGCAGTGAAGCATTTTTTGAGGGGAGTACTCTTTATGAGACTACCCAGAAGCCTGCTCTGGTTCTCCAGAACTTAACTTTATTCTGGAGAGGTTAATCTCGCTTCCTTATAAATCAGACACCTCTGTTGTATTGAAATTATTATCTTGGGAGAGCCATTTAACTGTTACCACTGGTAGGCAAATCCTAGCTGTAGGCTGTGATGTGCAAAAAGGCTTTGCACAGTTTTCTTTCTTTACATTGCATGACCTTGATCCAGGGCTCCTACAGTGATTGGACAGGCCATTCTGCTGGCCTTGGGAGCAGCAGGACAAAGGTCAGATTTTTTCACCCAAGAATTCTTGCACACAGTTGTAGGCTTCTTTCAGCAAAAAAGAACAGAAAACTGTGCAGGCTGCTCTCCCAACTGTCTGTTGAACATCAGGCTGATATCTTCAGCACTGTGATTTCCTCATCTCTGGTCTAGAATATACAAAATTTCTAGAACTCAGGGCAGAAGGGCAAACATTCACCAGTGGCTGATTTCCATCAGTAAGGAGTTATACTGCATCAGTGATCCTTCAAACATTTACTGTTATGGTGAGTATGTACTTTTACAGCTGTGAATGAGCTGGCTCAATATATGTGGTCTGTTTTTCACTATTTTTGTCAAACACCCCTATGGGGCAATGTTACTTACTCCAAGGAGTGTTTGGGACTGTCTATAGGAAACTACAAAATCTCCATTTCCTTGAAACCATTAGATGAACTTTGGGTGCAATGCTTGTGTACACCTATAGAAAAGCACTTTTGCTCTGCATCTTTAACTTGGTATGATCTGCTGTTTTTCTAATATTTTAATGTTGCTGTTTTCTTTAAGGAAGCAAAAAAAAAAAAAAAAAAAAAAAAAACAAAGCACTCCAACCCAGTCCCAGGATGTGCTTGATGTGGCCTGTCCACCAACCACTGGTGCAGACGCTTTTAACCTTTGACAACTCTGCAGATCCTCCTGTCTC
The DNA here is from genome assembly GCF_019279795.1 of Protopterus annectens. Taxonomy (NCBI): domain Eukaryota; kingdom Metazoa; phylum Chordata; order Ceratodontiformes; family Protopteridae; genus Protopterus; species Protopterus annectens. The sequence continues at coordinate 493,324,489 of NC_056746.1, read as the reverse complement.
AGCATGTATCTATCTGTTGCTCATAGGACCACATATTATACCAGTTTTAGTGTTTATCTTTAGACTTTGCTGAACATAAAATGATTTCTGCTTTGTGAAAGATGTCATTTTTCTATCCACATACATGATAGTCAGACATGACATCAGAGAAAGACAGTCCTGCTGACCCAGAGGAGCGAGACATGCTTCGCTGCTTTTTCATCAGTGTAGTTTGTATCGTTATTCGTTGCATACGCATCATTATCGTCTTCCATTCTGTGAAACTGATATCCATGTCACTAGCTTGAGTATTCACTTTCCTGAGTCTCCTGTGGCACACTTGCACATGTACACCTCCACATGTCACAGAAACCTCTCTGCTGTCTTTTCTATTAACATTCCATGATCTCTACACTCTGTGTTGACTTGTTTATAGTATATTTTATCCCCAGTTTTGCATCATTGACTGGTACATCATAACTGCCTACATAAGCTGTCCAAGTCCTATCTGAGCAGTCTTTAGTAAATACTTTCTGTGCAGTTTGTAATGCTAAGGTATACTGCTCTGCTCATGCATCAGTAATGCAAAGATAAACTGCCCTAGTCATGCACGCATCGTCGCATCCTCTTGAGTAGTTGTTTTTTTCTTTTAGCATTAATGCAAGATAGGTATGCATTTTGTCCATACCTCAATTGATAAAAGACTGCAACCATGTACTTTTGTGCATAGAGTTCTTTGCTTTAAGTGCCCAGTCCAGGACTGTTTTCTGTTCGTATGTAATGTTTTGTTTACCTTTAACAAAATTTTTGTGAGCTGTTGGAGTTCAAGCAGTGATCAGTTGCCCTTGCCCCGTTCCCATCTTTGTCACTCTACAGCCCTTAGGGTGAATCCTGATCATTTACCCAAAAGTATATAAACATTTTGCAATTTCAGAAGTTTTTTTTTTTTTTTTTTTTTTTTTTTTTTTGTTATGGTCACAGTGTTTTCTGCAGTGACGGTACCATACCTTTGGCCATACTTTGTGTAAGTCTTGGTAACAGTTTCACTTTATCTTGTAGCCTGTGGTACTCTTCCAGGTAGCCTCCACTTTTGTTTTCCGTATTTTATGCTTGATTCACAGCTTCACCATCTTCTCTAATATAGGTATGCATTCACTCTCTGTATTGTTCAACTTAACCAACAGTTTCTGTGGTTTATCATCAGAGGCATGTCCAAATAGCCTGTAAAATGTTACCATTGTCTGTTGATTCTTTACTTCTGCTATATCTTTTCTGTCCGAATGCCACTTTAAGCTGGACTGTTTTGTTTTTCGTTATTGAGGATTTTAATGCATCACTGTCTTGAATATAATTATTGTCTGAGATTTTTAAACAGTTCCAGCTCTTTTCATTGGCATAACTTACTACATCTGTTTGTCTACCGTTTTGACTGACCAGTTTTTCTGTAATTGTTAGTCTCAATGCTTTGTTTCCCAAATTTGAATAAATTGTAGTTTGGCTTGTGGACTGTATTCTCCCTCATCATCAATCCTCTTTTTCAGATTTTTCTACATGGCGTTGGTGTGTTGTGCCAGTTGTTGCCATCTCTCTGTATTCAGTGCCACTTGCCTGCCTTTTTCGATAGTCATGCTTGACAGTCGCAAGTTTTCTGTTAACCAATCCATTCATCTCTTTCACAGATGCCCTCCTTTCCTCTTGCCTTCTTCATGTCTGTCCCAAATCTTCTCCACCAGATTGTCTTCTGTTTTTCGGCTAATATGCTCAAACCATTGTAATCTGTTATCTTTACCTTCTCTGTAATTGGAGCTACTTTGGCTTCTGCACTTGTGTCCTCATTTCTTCATCTGTTCCACAGTGTGTGTGTCCTACCACCTATCTCAGGTATGTCATCTACATCACCTCTAGCTTCCTCACCCTTTACTGCCCAGCTTTCTGTACCGTGCAGTAGTACTGATCACCACTGCTTTGTATACCTTACTTTTAGCTTCTTTAGCATTTTTCTGACACACACTACCCCTGCTACTCTCTGCCAGTTGGCTGCAGCCCCTCTGCTTTTAACTTTAACCTCCTCTTTCAGAATAACCTTCTCCTCTACCACCCCTCCCAGGTACTTGAAGCTGTTAAAATGTTCCACTATTTTCCCTTCTATTTCAATTTTAAGCTTTTTTCTGATTTCCCCCTTTTGCTGCCATTACTAATGTCTTCTCTGCACTTAGTTTCATCCCATGTGCCTTCAGTTTTGCATTCCATCCCCTATCCTTTGCTGAAGTTCTTGCTCACAGTTTGCCTGTAATGTGACATCAGCTGCATACAACCATCTGCCCCTCCAACATGTTTGATGTTGTCCATCACCAGTATGAACAGCAATGGACTCGGAGCTAAACCTGAATAAACACCCACTCCCACTGTGAACCCTTCTTTGGGACTGAACACTGTTCATACTTGAGTTATTAGGTCCATGTACATTGCATGCACTGATTCTACTAATGTCTCTAGGACTGTGAATCACTGCTGGCCTGCTCAAATCAGCTTTCTTGGAACCTTGTCATATGCTTTCTTCACATCTAGGAATGCCCAGTTGGACTCTTTCCTCATCTCTAGCTCCTTTTTGACTATCTGTCTCACTGCATACATCGTGTCAGTTGTGCTGCATCCTGACCTGAATCCAAACTGCTCATCTGCCATCTTAATTTTTACTGCTCTGTATATTCATTTATCTATCACCCTCTCCAGAACTTTCATGCAATGTGATAGGAGTTTGATGATTCTGTAATGCCCACAGTTGTTAATGTCCCCTTTCTTATTGAAAACTGGCATTAGTATGCTTATTTTCCAGTCTTCTGGGATATGCCTTTCTCTCCACACTTAATGTGAGTATCCTCATGAGCCATTTCTTTCCTGTCTCACCCAACATCCTTATCATATCTGCGGTGACCTCATCTAAGACTGCTGCTTTCCCTGACTTCATTTTCCTTAGTGCTGTTTTTACTTCTTCTAAGGTGGGCTCTTCTTCTTTCATCGTAAACTGTGTCTAGGGCAGTACAGCTGCTGTGGAGTTTTGTTTAGAAGCTGACGGAAGTACTCCTTCCACATCTGCCTTTGATTGCTTGTGGGCCAGTGAGCATGCTGTTGCTGCATCCCTTGTGAAAGGTGTCTATCTTTTAATCGTCTTGTCTTTGCCTTTCAGTCTAGTAGAGTTTCTTTGTGCCATCAATTGAGTCATTTCCAGAAACTGGTAGAGTGCCTCTAATGTCTTGTTCTTTGCTATTGCAACTCCTTTCTTAGTCTCTTTGATTGTCACCCAGTATTCCTTCCTAGCCTGGTCCACTTTTTCTCTCTCACCTTTTTCTGCACTGCTTTGTTTTGATGACTTCCTGGACTTCTGCATTCCACCACAGGCATTCCTTATGTACTTTATTTCCATAGCTGTCTTGGTCTCATATCTTTTCAGTAGTCCTCACACATACTGTTTTTAGGCACTGCCATTCTTCTTCAACTCCACCTATTTCCTCTTCTTTCTGAGCTGTTAGAGTCCTGAATAATTCCTTGACCTTTTGTGATTTCTCTCCAGTCATCTTCCTGGTCTTCAGCCTAGTCTGTTGACCTTAGAGCCATCTCTGACCACTGCTTACTGCTGATTATGACAACCAGTGGATGTTCTTTGTGTTTCACTGTTGCAGTCATTACATTTGGGTTATCTGCCTACAGGTAGCCCTCAGCCAGCCTGAATGCCAGAGTCTTGGATTCCTGGGTCAGATGCTGTCTCTTCTTCCATGACGTCAGGTCATCAGGGGTATAAAACATGCAGCCAACACCATTACATCAGTCTTTCTTGCCGCGCGGTGCCCGAAGCAGAAGCAGTTTGCAAGTGCCGGTTGTCCGACTCCTGAAATTTTCTTTTTCGAGTTTCAGAACCGAAGTCTTCAAAAAAGCTAAGTACCCCATTGGGGATCCTTTTTCTTGCTCTTAAACCGATATCAGTAAATGTTAACAATTGTCTTACTTGTGGAAAGCAAATGCCTCATAAAGATTTTCATTCATACTGCATTCCTTGCTTAGGCCCAGACCACAACGTCCCTTGCTGTCGGTTTTGTGCCTTATTCAACCCCCGAACTTTTCATCGTCAGTCTATTTTTGCAGCAAATTATTTTGATACTCGGTTTAACTATTCAGAAATGGCTTTGGTAAGCCACCTGACTACCGATATTCCAAAAAGCTTAAAGACGGAGACAGACTGCATAGGTCCAAAACTGCCGACGACACTTCCGTTAAGCTAGTCACCAGTTCGCTGGTACTCAGTGAGGCGTTTTCGCAGTCCCTGATACCCGCTACTTCAGATCTGCAGGCCTCTACTGAGACCCATTCGGAGTCCGGTATGCTGCGAGATGCTTCTTCGACTATGGAACCTGCAGATGTCTCTACCTTGGATGGGTCCGGAGCTGCTGTGCAGGCACCGGCTTCTGAGGGTGTATTCAGGCCTACAGACTTGCATTTCAAACCAACGCCATCTTCTTCAACAAGGCCTAAAACTCGACCCAGGCCTAGAAAACCGACATCCAAACCACATGGTCAGGCCCATATGCCTAAAAAACAAATGCTTAGAATTGCTGAAGACCTTATTAATTTAATTAGAGGAAGCCAGCCTTCTCCCTCTAAGAGACCTAGAACTGATTTTCCTTGTGATTCTTCTAATCAGGATCCTGAAATTTCTGTTTCTTCTGATTACCAGGATTTGCCTTTATCTACCTATGAGGATTCTGATGCAGAAGATTCCATTCCCTCTGCTTCCACTCCAGAACATTTTTCTTTTGGTGAAACCTTGCACACTCTTAGGGAACATTTCCACTGGGAAAGCCAGGATTACTCTGACTCCAAAAAGAGGCTTAGGGAATTCTTACTCCTCCCTCAACACAGGCCTTTAGCTATCCCTCCTGTCCTGGACATTGTAGATGATGCCTTCTTGGAATCTAGCCTGGCCCCAGACACTTTATCTCCAGCTCTCAGAAAACCTGACAAGGTATTGCAGAGTACCTGACTCTCACAAGTTCCTCTTCAAAAATCCTATTGCGGATCCAGAAACCATTTCCCAAGGACCTAAAGAGATTAAGGCTACTACTGTCAAAAACCCTACCCCCTCTGATAGAGATTCCAGGGCTTTGGACAGATTGGGTAAGAAGGTATACACTTCTGCTACTTTGGCCATTAGGGCTTTAAACTGCCAGTTTCATATGTTAAAGTATCAGCAGCGTATTATGGGACTACTTAAACAGAAAATTATGTTGATTCCTGACTGTGCTGAACATAAAGAATTACATGATTTAATGCATTCTGCTGAACAAGTTGGGAAACATACTTTGCAATGTAGTTTTGACTCTTTAGAAGCATCTTGCAGGGCTGCTGTCACTGGGTCTGTACTTAGAAGGCATGCTTGGCTTAAGGTGCAAAACTTGCCAGATCATGTTAAAGCTAAATTACTGGACGCTCCCTTAAACCAAGACCGCCTGTTTGGCAACAAAGCAGAAGTCGTCCTTAAAAAGATGGAGGAAGAAGCTAAATCTATGCAAACTGTTAAAGATTTCCTGCAAGTACAGCCTCCCAGATTTAGTAGGCATTGGCCTTCTAAGAATTGGTCCTTTCCAGTCTCTTCCAGGCCTTCTCAGTCCAAACCCAAGAGCAACAGACCACCTAGGCTACAGTCTCAAGTTACACACAGGCCTAAGCAGTGGGGGGCTCCCACTTCCAAAGCTGGAAGTAGTAAGACACCCCCTATTGAAAAATGTCACAATGACTTAACCATAACCCTTCCAAGCCCTGCTCAGCTGCCTACGCCTGTAGGGGGAAAGATCGCCCAGCATGCAAAAAACTTGGAACTCATTACCCAGGACAAATGGGTTTTAAATATAGTTTTCCAAGGATACAGATTCCACTTCCACACCTTACCAACCCCAAATGGTTGGCCAGACTTACCCTCAAATCATTGGGCAGAGGCTCAACAGCAGATTCTCTCTCTTCTAAGTATCAGGGCTATTCAACCTGTCTCAGCAGAAGAAAAGGGACAAGGTTTTTACTCAAGACTTTTCCTGGTACCCAGAAAAGACTCGAACATCTGCATTTATGGTAAGTGTACACAACTGTACTATGTTCATCGTGTTTCACTGTTGCAGTCATCACTGTAGGGTTGAATCCCAAAGCTAAGATAAAGGGTGGAGGTTACAGAGTAGAAGGGGCGGCTAGAAGGCCTTGCAAGACAGCAGAAGCAAAGCCTGCCCTGGACTTAGAATAAAGAGGTAGATTATAGTGCTTAGAGAAAGTATGCACTGAACTCCAAGTTGCAGCTTCCAAAATATCTTTGGTAGGTATTCCCCTGAGAAAAGCAGCTGAAGTAGCAGCAGCTCTGGTGGAGTGAGTCCTAATTTTTCCTGGGATTTGCTTTCCATGATGAGAGTAACAAAATCTGATTCCATGAGCAATCCATTTAGAAATGGTCTGTTTTGAAATAGCCTTGCCTTGGGAATTTCCTGCATAAGAAACAAACAGTTGCTCTGTTTTCCTGATATCCTTGGTTCTGTCCAGGTAAAAACGAAGCTGCCTGTGCACGTCCAAAGAATGCAAGATCCTCTCCCGCTTATTTTGTGGATTGGGGAAAAAAAGTTGGCAGGTGAATAGTTTGGTTTAAAGCCATGTTAGAAACCACTTTAGGCATGAAAGTAGGGTTAGTCCTTAAAGAAACCCTGTCTTGATGAAAAATAATGTAAGGTTCCACAGCCATGAGCGTTTGTAACTCCGAGACTCTCCTGGCTGAAATCAAAGCCAGTAGGATAGCGGTCTTCCATGATAAATACTTTATATCAGATGTGGCAGCAGGCTCAAAAGGAGGCAGAGTAAGTTTTTCCAGAACATAGTTGAGGTCCCAGGCAGGTATGGGTGGTGTCCTAGGGGGCCTTAAATTCTTTGCTCCTCTGAGATATTGTTTCAGAAGTGGATGTGAAAAAATTGGAGGATCTGTATTGTAATGTGCAGAGATAGCTGAGGCATGTATTTTTATGGAGGAAAAGGATAAACCCTTATGTAACATGTCTGTTAGGTAATGTAAAATTAATGGAATATTTGGAATGAGAGGATCTGAGTCCTGAGCATGCATCCAGGTGCAAAATCTCTTCCATTTACCTTCATAAGATTTTCTAGTGCTGGGCCGTCTGGCTTCTAAGATAACATCCATGACCTGTTTGGAAAGGGTAGGATTAATCATAGACCCTGAATACGCCAGGTTGCCAGTTTTGATATGAGAGTGCAGAACCTGGCCCTGGTGTTGGGACAAAAGATTTGGAATCTGAGGTAGAATCCAAGGAGGCTCCTGGGATAGATTCATCAGTGTTGAGTACCAAAATTGTCGAGGCCAATTTGGGGCCAGTAAAATTATGTTTGGTTTGTCCTGTTTTATCTTTAATAACACCCGTGGAAGAAGAGGTAGAGGAGGAAAGGCGTACCCCGAGAGGTTCCTCCAACTCAATGAGAGAGCATCCACATTCCATGCTAGTTTGTGATATGTCCTTGTGCAAAAAGTCTGTAACTGGTAGTTGTGGGGAGATGCAAATAGATCTATGTCCGGGCAGCCCCAGGCTTCTGTAATCATCTTGAATATTTGGGTGTCTAGCATCCACTCATGTGGGTCTGACAGGTTCCTGCTCAGGCTGTCTGCCAGAGTATTTTGTTTCCCTGGCAGGAGCTGAGCTTGTAGGTCCACTTTGCAAGCTAGTGCTGTGCTTCATAGAGTCATGGCTAGTCTGCAAAGGGGGTAGGAGTGTGAACCCGCTTGCTTGTTTATGTACCACATAACGGTGGTGTTGTCTGTCTGTATCAGTAGCTGCCCTGGCTGTAGAAGATCCCTGAAAGCCAACATCTCTTTTAAATTGATATGTAGATGCTTCTGATCCTCTGTCCAAAAACCTTGCAGGCCTTTCCCCTGCAAGTGGGCTTCCCATGCGTAATCCGAGGCGTCTGTGGTTAACACTTGGTAGGCTGGAGGTAGACTGAAGGCTTTCCCTTTGTTTTGAAGACATGCCATGGCCCACCAATGGAATTTCTTTGGCAGGCAAGGCAAGACAGCAATCTCTGTGTCTAGACTGTGACAATGCTGGGACCATACGCTTTTTAGGTACCATTGTATCTTCCTCATATGCAGTCTTGCATATGGTATGAGAAGGATGCAGGAGGCCATGTAACCCAAAGCCTGCAGGAATTTCCTTGCAGTTAGCGGAGACATTAATGCTAGGGTTTTGAAAGTTGAAGCCAGCTGAAGTTGTTTTTCGGATGCCAGGAATGCCATCTGGGTTGTTGTGTTTAAAAGAGCACCCAGGAAACTTATCTGTTGTGTGGGTGTCAAATTTGACTTTTTTACGTTCACAGTGAATCCCAGGTACTTGAGTAGATTTTGAACACATTCCAGGTGCTGGAGTAAGACATCCTTGCTGTCTGCTTGAATAAGGCAGTCGCCCAGATAAGGGTAAATTTGAATTCCCTTGAGTCTGTAGTAAGCTACTACTGCTGCCAGGCACTTGGTGAAGACCCTGGGCGCAGTAGACAAGCCAAAGGGCAGCGCAGAGAATTGATAATGTTTCGAGCCTGCCTTGAACCTGTGGTATCTTCTGCACTCCTGTTTGATAGGAATGTGTAGGTAAGCCTCCTTTAAATCCAATGTCACCATCCATGCACTTTTGCTCAACATTGGCAGGAGCTGCTGCAGAGTAAGCATCTTGAACTTTGGTATCTCCAGGAAAGTATTTAAGACTGACAGATCCAGGATGGGTCTCCAAGAATTTTGTTTTCTGGGAACTAGAAAGAGTCTTGAATAAAAGCCTTGCCCCGTCTCTGATTGTAGAATCAGTTCTATGGCCCTCATAGCCATGAGGGCTCTCACCTGGTTTAATGCCTCTGCCCAATGTTTTTTTGGTAGGTCTGGCCATCCGTTTGGTCTTGGCAAGGTATGAAAGTGGAATTTGTAACCTCTTGAAACTACATCCAGAACCCACTGGTCTTGGGTTATGTAAGTCCAATTTCGGTGAAAAAGAGAGTTTTCCTCCTAGAGGGGCTTCCAGGCGAGAGGTTCCTGGAGCCATGCAGGGGGAGTCATTGAGCCTGTTTCCTATATGATTGAGGTCTGTCCTCTCCACCCCTGGGGGTGGAAGCACTCCACTGTCTAGGTCTATAAGAGGTCTGTGCTTGGGCCTTCCCTCTGGGGCGTCTATATCTACCCCCTCTGAGGCCTGTCTGAGCTGGGAAAGGACCAATTTTTAGTTGGCCAATTTCTGCTATATCTTGGGGGCTGAACTTGTAAGAAATCTTTAACCGTTTGCATGGATTTTGCCTTATCCTCCATTTTCTTTGTCACCTCTTCAGCCTTAGACCCAAACAAAACATTATGTTGAACAGGAGCATCCAGTAACTTTACTTTCACCTGATCAGGCAAATTTTGTTCCTTTAACCAACCATGCCTTCTAATGACCGTGCCAGTGGCAGCCGCCCTGCAAGAGGACTCCAAAGCATCAAAGCCACAGTGTAAGGTATGTTTCCCCACCTGCTCAGTAGCATGCATCAAATCGAGTAATTCCTTATTGTCTGCATATGCAGAAATGATACCTAGCTTTTGTTTCATAACAGACAGAAGAAATTGCTGATATTTTAGCATATGAAATTGACAATTTAAAGCTGTAATGGATAAAGTAGCAGAAGTGTACACTTTTTTGCCCCATCTCTCCAAAGCTCTAGAATCCTTATCTGACGGAATAGGGTTCTTAGCAGTGGCGGCCTTAGGACCCTGTGAAATGGTTTCTGGATCAGCAGTAGGATTTTTATAAAGAAACTGGTTGGAGTCAGGGACTCTGTAATATCTATCAGGCTTTGCAGGGGCTGGAGGAAAGGAGTCAGGAGTTAAATTAGCCTCAGAAAAGACATCATCCACAGTATCCAAAATAGGATGAATAGCCAGCGGTCTGTGTTGGGGAAAAATAAGGAAATCCCTAAGCCTTCTCTTAGATTCAGAGTACTCCTGTCCTTCCCAGTGAAAATGTTCCCTCATGTCATGTAAAGTTTCCCCAAAAGAAAAATCCTCAGGGGGAGAAGCTGAAGGAATGGATTCCTCAGCATCAGAATCCTCATTAGGAGGGAAAGTATAATCCTGTTCAGAGGAAGATATTGAAGAGATAGATGCCTGATCAGAGGATTCATAGTCCAAATCTTGTCTTGGCTTTTTGTCTGGAGGGGGATGTGAACCCCTAATCATAGTTAGTAAGTCCTCCGCCATTTTAAGCATTTGTTTTTGAGATTTAGGTCCCGGATCAGAGGAGGCCTGGGCTTGAGTCTTTGTTTTAGAAGGAGTCTTTGCCTTTGCCTTTATCTGAAGCTGCTTAGGCCTGAAAACCCCCTCGGAAGCCGATGCCTGCACAGCGGCTCCAGACCCATCCGAGGGAGCATTATCCGAAGGTCCTGCACCTGGAGTACTCAAAGGCCTAGTTGGCTCCTTGTGGGAGTCTGTTTCGGCAAGCGGTTCTGTAATGGCCGACGTCAGGGGCTGCGAAAGCACCTCACTGATGACGGCTGAACCTGCAGCTGGCTCTGCTTGTAAACTGTCGTCTGATTTGGACCTCGGAGGCCTGTCCTTATCCTTGTGCTTTTTATGAACTCTGGTAGTCGGAAGCGTGTCCGACGACATGTTGTAATTAAATCACCTGCCAAAGTAATGAAAAGCAAAGTCGTATCTCCACTTAATAGTACGTTGATTAAATCTAGCACAAAACCGACAACTAGCTACGTCATGGTCAGGGCCTAGACAAGGAATACAGTAAGAGTGAAAATCCTTATGAGGTATTTGCTTCCCACATGAAATACAATTATTAACTTTTTCTGACATTGGACTGGAGCAAGAAAAAAGTTTCCCGAATGGGGTACTTAGCTTTGAGAAGAAGAAAGTCTTCGGAATGAAGCACCAAAAATAACAGGAGTCAGCCGACCGGCACTTGCGAACTGCTTCCACCACACGGCAAGAAAGACTGGAGAACATGGCGTCGGCTGGGAGCTTTGTACCCCTGGCGCTCTGACGTCAGGGAGGATGACTGCACAGCCGACGCCGGACCCAGACTTTGGGATTCTGGCCGACCGAGGGCTGCCTGCCGGCAGGAAGAACCCTACAGTGATGACTGCAACAGTGAAGACACCCGAACATCTACATTTATGGTAAGTGTACACAACTGTACTTTCTCTGCACTTCCCTTTGGCTTATCTTTTGCGCTTAGGGTATTCGCAAAATGTCTAACTCCAGTCATTGCATTTTGCAGGCAGAGAAATATTCAAATATACCCATACCTGGATGATTGTCAAATTCAGGCAGAAAGCCAGGACATGCTATTAAAATATCTGGCATTTGTAAAGAAACTTTTAACCTCGCTGGGGTACACCATAAATGAAAAGAAATCTCATCTAATACCCTGCCTACAAATTGTATTCCTGGAAGCAAGCTTGAACACAAATTCCCAGATGGCTTACCTCACGCCAGAGAAACAAGTTTATTGGACAGCCAACTTCGGACTACTGGCCACAAAGACCCAGCTATCTGCAAGGAAAATCCTGCAATCCCTGGGGTTCATGGCCTCTTGCAGTCTACTAATTCCATGTGCAAGACTGCATATGAGGAAACTACAATGGTATCTAAAAAGCCTATGGTGTCAACATTCTCACGGCCTGGAATCAATGATTCCTATCATTCCTTGTATAAGAGTTCCTTTGGTGGGCAGAGGCCTGCCACTGCTGCCCAAACCCTGACTACAGACGCATCAGACTTTGCATGGGGGGCTCACTTGGTAGGGCAGTGCATTCAGGGCAAATGGAACCTGAGTCAGATGCACCTGCATATCAATCAAAAAGAAATGTTAGCTGTACAGAATTCCCTGATAGCCTTCAAAGACCATATACTTCCAGGGCAATTATTGGTAAAGACAGACACCACCACAATTATGTGGTACATAAACAAGGAGGGGGGAACCCACTCGTACCTCTCTGCAGACTAGCCATGGCTCTGTGGAATATAGCCTTGAGTTACCAAGTGCACTTGCAAGGTAATTTCCTGCCAGGCAAGCTAAATTCACTGGCAGACCACCTAAGCAGAAATCTCATGGACCCACATGAATGGAAACTGGAACCAAAAATATTCAACCTCTTGAGGAACAAATGGGGGACTCCAGAGATCGACTTGTTTTTCTCCCCTCAGAACTACCAATTGGACAAAATCTGCACAAGGACTCCCCACAGTCAAGCTTGGAAAGTGGATGCCCTGTCCTTTACCTGGGAAAGCCTCTCAGTTTATGCCTTTCCTCCTCTGCCTCTCCTCTCGAAGGTTCTGCTAAAGATCAAACAGGACAAAACAAGGACAATACTGATTGCACCAGACTACCCTCGCCAGCACTGGTACCCCCTCTTGCGCAGTATGATACTGCTAGATCCATGGCACCTACCTGAGACACTTTCCCTCCTGTCCCAGCAGGCGGGCCAGATTCTGCACCCTCAGATTCAAACCCTGAAACTTGCAGCCTGGCTATTTCCTTGAGCTCTCCAAAAGCATCCCTCAGTAAGCAGGTGCTAGATGTCATTCTGGAAGCGAGGAGATTTAGTACTAGAAAATCCTATACTGAAAAGTGGAAAAGATACTGTTCCTGGAGCCAGACTCAGGGGATGGCCACTACGGTGCCCAGCTTACCTCCTATTCTTCAGTACTTAACAGAAATGCACCACAAGGGTCTATCCTTCTCGTCAATTAAAATTCATGCCTCTGCCATTTCAGCGCATTATAATATTGAACCACCCCTCTTTTCTCACCCCGTTAAAACAATTCCTCAGAGGGGCTAAAAATGTATGACCCCCCCCCCCCAGGAGAGCCCCTACTCCAGCCTGGGATCTTAACTTTGTATGAGAAAAGCTCACTCTCCCTTCATTTGAACCAGCTGCAACTGCAGTGCTGAAATTCTTTTCTTGGAAAACATCTTCCTTCTAGTCATCACTTCAGCAAGAAGAGTGTCTGAATTACAGGCCCTCATGGCAGTGGAGCCCTTCATTATCTTCCATGCAGACAGGGTTTCCCTCAGGACCAATCCTTCCTTTATGCCCAAGGTGGTGTCTAGTGTGGCCCTAAATCAGTCCATTCATTTGTGTACCTTTTTCCCGAATCCACAAAACAAAGGAGAAGGAATACTGCACTCTTTGGACGTGCGCAGACAACTTAGATTTTATTTGGAGAGGACTAAGCCTCAGAAAATCTGAACGGCTGCTAGTTGGCTTTGCTGCAGGGGCAGAGGGGCAGGGCATTTCAAAGCAAACTATTTCTAAATGGATAGCCCATTGCATTCTTTTCTGCTATAAGCACCATGGAAAACCTACCCCACAGGGGATTAGATCACATTCCACCAGGGCAGCATCTACCTCTACAGCCTTTCTCAGCGGAGTCCCTACCAGGGACATCCTAGAAGCTGCTACCTGGAGCTCTGTACATACCTTCACCAAGCATTACCACATGCCTATTTTTTCTAAATCCAGAGCTGATTTTGCCACTGCAGTTTTGCAGGGCTTAATAGCTGGCCCTAATGCTTTCTAACTTCCTCCTCCCTTCCTTAGCTTTGGGGGTAAGCCCAAATGTAATGACTGCAACAGTGAAACACGGGGGTAAGCCCAAATGTAATGACTGCAACAGTGAAACACAAAGAGCATAGTACACTTGTGTACACTTACCATAAATGTAGATGTTTGAGTGTATTCACTGTTACAGTCCTGGTTACCCTCCCACCAGCCCCCTGACTTCTCTTTGCTCTACCTTTCCTTCCTGTTTGGTGTATTTGAGCTTTCTGATGTATTTGCTTTTTGTTGGAGGTGTAACATAACATGTAATTGCTTCCCATTATGGGGGCACCTGACATCTGGGGCAAGAAAAACTGATGTAATGGCGTCGGCTGCATGTTTTATACCCCTGACGACCTGACATCATGGAAGAAGGGACAGCATCTGACGCAGGAATCCAAGACTTTGATATTCAGGCCGGCTGAGGGCTGCCTGCAGGCAGATAACTCAAATGTAATGACTGCAACAGTGAATACATTCGAACATCTACATTTATGGTAAGTGTACAGAACTGTACTTTATGCTTTGGGCTGACAGTTTCACTGGGAATGATTTTTGCAATCACTGATTCTACCTCACTTCTCTTGCCTTATTAGGAGGAAGTGTACCTGAGTTGCATGTTGGCCACTCTTGTATTTGATCATGTGACTGCCTGTCTTGCTGAACCATGTGTTGGCCACTATCAAGTTATTTACCAGACAGAAATCTAGAATGGCCTCTCCTTTATCCTGTAGCTCCACCCATGTAGGCTAAGGCAGTCTTCATATCCTTTACTGTCTGTCCTAATATGTGCATTTAGGTCATCCATTACCAATACCAATTCCTGCTGTCCTGCTTTATCTAGAAGGTCCTGCAGCTGCTGTCTGAATGCACTCTTTCCCTCACTATCACAACCCTGCCATGGAGCATAGGCTGAGAATATAAATACTACCCTTTCCTTAAACTGCACTCTGATTGTCATGAGTCTAACCCATATTCAGATGACATCCCACACTGTTTGCTGAAGCCTCTTCCTCACCACAATTCCCACACCATCTCTAGACTGTCCTGCACCTGAGTAAATAGACTCGGGATCCCAAGCCAATTGTCTTTGCTGCACTGCCCTTCCATCTTGTCTGCTTTGTGTATAGGATGTCTAGTCTTCTCTTTATCATGTTGTCCACTTACAAGCTACATCCTGTCAGTGAACCTACACTGAGTGTAGCAATTCCTAGGGAAACCATACTGGAAAACTAGACATCAGACAGTCAGTAGCTTATTGACTCAGGGCTGCTGGGCTTTATGGCAGGCACACACACTAGCCAATAGGAGCACATACACCCCCTCCCACCATTAGCTTAGATCCTTGGCATAAGACTGAGTAGGCTGGGTCCTCAACCCGCTATCACTGGCAAATACCCATGCCCATTTGGCAACGTTAGTCAACATGACCAAATCACTTAGAACCAGTTTTTTACACCATTGAGTGGCTATCCCTGACATAGCATGCAGTCAGTTCTCTTATTTAGGGGATACTGCTTGCCACAGTTGATGTCTAAAGCAGTTGATCTATATAACTCATGCCCCTGTAGGGCAGCATCTAGAGTCTGTGCCGCTGCCCACAGCTCCATTCTTGGACAAGTTTGAGGTGGATTATCCCTCATCATCCTTTGTAATTCACTGACATGAATGTCGCTTTTTTCCACAAGATGTGTGTGCACATAACTTCAATGTTAGGACACCCTCCAAGGATTTGGCAACAAAGGCTTACTATGTCTGTGAGATTCCTTTTTGGAAAACAGCATAATACATTTTTCCACATTTTCCTGTGTCACTGTCACTTTTTCATTCTTGGGTGAACAAGTGTTTGGACTTAATGGAATGAGTTTTGGCAAACAGCACACTTGGATTTTTAGCCAGATCCATCCACAGGATAAAGAACCATACAAAGATTCCACTGGGGGTTTCTTGTGAAGACATACTGTACCTTTTGGGCAGTGTGGAAAGCATTGTGTTTTAGTTGGATCTCTGTTGCTGTTGTTTCGACGCATTTTCTCACCATAAATACACATTACAACAGATTTCTTTTGAAGGGAAAGTTAAGGCATACAGTTGGAGCTGACAGTTTCTCCCAGGCATACACACTCAAGTACTATCCACCAATTTAAATGTCAGTGCTGCATCAGAAAGAGAATTGTTAGACTTTTTGCTTATGATGCGTCTTTGTTCACATTCAGCATTGTAGTCCATCAAAAGATCATTATAGTTTCTAATAGCACCATCAGGTTATGTACCATCAATTAGGGACATGTCTGACATTTCAACCAGTTTTTCCTTGCCTTTGTTTCGTTTCATCTCCTCTACTGATATTTCCAAAGCTGTATCTCTATCTTAGCCTGAAAGTGAAAGGACGATTACCAGAGTTTTTCTTTACTTTTCTTCATGAATAACATATTTCCAAATATGCAAATAATTTCTAGCTTTCATTTAGCTTTCTGTTATCAAAATGTGAAAGTACTTTTTAATTAGAAACCATCCCTCTTGTAGCTTTATTACCTAGTAATAAATATGCAATGTAAAACGCCTGATGAGAGAGCATTTTCATATATAAAGTGATGCATGCATTGTTATCTGAAGAAGTCCTTTTGTTCAGGATGAAAATGCGGTAATACTGTTAAAAACGTTTATATTGGCAACTAGACGGCTGCCTATTCCACTATTTGGTGAGAGGAAGAGTTTTTTTCCAACCTAGGTGCCTTGCTGTGTGCTTTTCTGATGAGAGAAGCATTACTTTGACATTTTCTGTAAACTCAGTACTGCAGATACTGAAAAAAAATAGTCCAAACTGTAAACAGCCTCCAGTAGACATATTCTGTTCCCTTTGCCCCATTCAAGTCTAAACTTGTAACATTCAGAACTGTTCTGTGAGACCGAGGTGGACACATTAAAGGGCTAGGCCACATAGAGTTGCAAAGAAACAAGTAGCATGTCCCAAAAAGCAATAAGAAGTAACAGTATTTAGTCCCTCTGTTGCTGCCCCTATGCAGCCTTTGTTCAGGCCTTCATTTTCTGTGTTCTTAGTAATGTTCTAAGTTACTAATAATAACTTTCTTTGCCTAAATTTGTGTGTTTGTGAGCTCAGCCCCTCTGTACAGTAATATTTCCTCAAGGCATCCATATCTGTGTAGTTACTAAAACCTGATTTAAGTTTAAGGAGCATATTCCCTCTATACAAGGGTTTTGCACATTTCATGCCTGCAGGCCGAATGTCAATTGTTGTATACTCTCCATATTTGTCAGTGAAGATATTACCTCCAGACATATCCCTAGGGGCTCACAAACTTCACTCCTTGAATTACAGATCACTCTAGGTAGGATTAATTATCAGCTAATAGCTTGTTAAAGAACATGTTTTTGTCCCTTGATGGCCATGTAATACTCATCGGTGTTGTAAATCAGCTCCCTATTAGTTAACGCCCCTTATTTGGGTCTATATTATATCATCGAACGCTTAAAAAAGCGAACGCTGATTGATCGACCTAATTTAAGCGAAAGCGTACAATCTCAAACTGTCAGATCAGCGATTTTTTTCCCTGGGAAAAAATCGCTGATCCAAAACACATACACACAACACAAGCACACCAAACAAACAGAAATCCACACACATACACCTAAAATCTGATACCTAACCCTACACTAAACTATGCACACACCACTAACTACCCACTTACCTTAACCCAAACCCTAACCCTAAGGTTCGTCACTATCGTACACTCACCTCACCCGCTCCCTAACCCTAACTCACTTAAATCCGCCCTAACCCTCATGTCCACTCAATCGCACACACACCTAACCTGAGCCCTAACCCTAACTCACCTAAATCACCCTAACACTCACATCCACACAATCGCACACTTACCTGAATCCGACCGGTAACTTTCCACCATAACACCGAAGCAACAGAAACGGACAACCGAATTCGTTCCCCAGGAAAAAATTAGAGTTTCTGCTGCTTCGATATTTTGCAGTTTCGCGAAAATAAGTTTGATTAATCAGCATTCACTTTTTTAAGCGTTCGAGGATATAATATAGACCCCCTTATTTTGGGTGAATTTAACTACACTTCATTAAACTGGGATACCTATACCTCCAATGTAGGATACACCCCAAAATTCATAGACTTAATAAACAAAAATTCCATTGAAGAGCTGGTAAAAACCTACCAGAGGGCACAGCATTCTTGGCCTAATTCTTATAAATGTGCTTGTATCTCTCAGTAATCCTATTATTTTCTTCCCCAGTGAAGTATGACCGTAAACTGTTGACCATCTTGAAATCCCAAAAGCTCCTATAACAACCCGTCACTGAATTTAAAGACTACAAGCATGTCAATCCCGACCTATTATTTGATTAAATATCAAAATTCACTTTTGACTGCACTTCCCCAAACCTTGGTACAGCAGCAAGCTTCACTAAAAACTCTGAACCATTTAGAAAAATGCATAGAATTTGCAGTCCCTGCTAAAACCAAGTGTCAGTGGAAATTCAGAAATAGACTGCCCTGATGGTCCATCACCTTCAGTAAGCTGTGCAATAAAAGAAGGACAATCCTTAAATTGTTTAGTAGATCAAACCCTATTTTCTCAAGGATAGTAATCAAAATGATTAAAGTAAAGATGAAGAACACCTACTAGGTCCTTGAAAGAAACTCATGAACTTAGGCTGGCCTCTGAGGCCAAAGATGATTATAAATCCTTCTTTAGTTGTATTAGAAATCTGAAAAACAATACCCTGCATCGCTTAGAACTAATTCATAACTGGGCCTCCTCTTCTGACCCAACTGATATTCCTAATATCTTTCCAACAAATTCAGTGTAAACTTCACCCCTGGGACTTCTATTCAAAGCCCAGAAATATCTGAAACCCTTACAGCCCCCACACACACACACACAATTATCTCTATAGATGATTTACTGAAAGTGTTAACCAAGACAAAAAATACTTCCTCCATAGTACCTGACAATATACCTGGTTGCTCAAGTAATGGTGCTAAATCTGCCCTTGCAAATACATTTCTCAAACTGTTTAACTTAACTGTGCATCTTACCCATCTTAGGTACTTCATCTCCATCACTTCTAGCTTCCTCAACTGCTCTGCCTTTACAGCCCTTATTTCTGTACCATACAATAGTACTTATTGCACCATGGTTTTGTACACGTACTTTTCAGCTTCTTTGGCATTCTTCTGACATATATTACCCCTGACACTCCCTGCTAATTGGCTGCGGTGCCTCTGATTCTAGCTTTGACCTCATTCAGATTTCTCTTCTCCTCTACCAACTCTCCCAGGTAACTGAAGCTGTTACCTTTTCCACTATTTCCCTTCTGTCTTAATTTTCAGCTTCTTCTGATTTCCCCCATTTGCTACCATTACATAGGTTCATAGGTTCATTGGTTGGTACTAGGCTATCAGCCCTAGGGCCTATACAAGCCTAGCCATAACAATTCCCTGGCTATTTCTTCCCACATTATTTACTTTCCTGGACCCCTGTCTAGCAGGGCGACTGATGTGATCCCTGGGGTGAATTTCCTTTCTCCCATCCAATCGTCAAGGTTCCTCTTGAAGAGGTCCAAAGAGGCACTCTGCTTGACATGTATGGGCAATCTATTCCAGAGTCTGGGAGTCTCTGGGTCAGGAACCTATCCCTCCAGCATGTTTTGTTTATTGTGGTGACAAGGTTTAGATCCCTGAGCGTGTAGCTCTGAGGGATTGGGATTTCTTTAAGTGTAGCATGTCCAACAGCTCTGGGTTTGACATGGCCTTGTATGTTAAGCAGAGATCGCCTCTGAGTAGACAATATGCGACAGAGTATAGCTGGAGTTTTTAAGGTCAGCGTAGGGCATCTGCTTTAGGCCTGTGATTCTTTTAGTGAGGTATTTCTGAGGCCTTTCCAGTTGTTGCAGATGTCTTGAGAGGTACATACCAAATGGGGCGTTGTATTCTATAATGGGTCTAATGAAGGATGAGTACAGTGGGACAATGACCTCCTTTTTCTGGATGAAAAGCCCTTCATGATGAGGTGTGCCACATAGAAGGATTTCCTGACTGTTGTGGCGATGTGGTTATCGAAGGTGAGACCACTGTCCACCTGTGTCCCTAAGTCTCTTATCACACTTTCTGTGTTTAGTGTACTGCCACCTATATGGTAATTCATGGATACATGTTTTTTCCCAAAGGGGATAACAATACATTTCTTGGCATTGAGCTTGAGCCCATGGCTCTGGCACCAAGCGTCTGTTTCTGTAAGGCCCTTTTGTAGAGTATCCACATCATTTGGGGATTCAATAATGGCTCCCAGTTTGCAGTCATCTGCAAACTTTGTTAGCCAGAGTCCCTTAGTGTTGACCTGTACTTCAGAGAAGTAGATGCCAAACAAGAGCGGCCCCAGGACTGAACCCTGAGGTACTCCACTTGTGTGGACATCTATCTTATCTGTACACATTTCCATTCCATGTGCATTCAGTTTTAAATTCCATTCCCTTATCCTTTGCCGAAGTTCTTCTTCAGAGTTTGCGTGGAATGCCACATCATCTGCATACAGCAACTTTGTTGATATGCCTCTGCTACCTGTTTGTGATGTAGTCCATCACCAGTATGAGTCCATTGCTGTTTATACTGGTGATGTAGTTCACTACCAGTACGAACAGCAATGGGCTGAGAGCTGAACCCTGATACACACCTACTCCCACTGGGAAACCCTTCTGTATGACCAAACACTGCTCATACTTTGTCATTGGGTCCTTGTTTATAGCATGCACTAATTCTGATAATGTCTCTGGGACACGGAACCACAGCAGGACTGCCCAAATTAGCTTTCCTGGGACCATGTCATATGCTTCTCCAAGTCTAGTAATGTCCAGCTGGATTATTTTCTCATCTCTAGCTTCTTCTCAAGTATCTGTCACACTAGAAACATTGGGTCAGTTGTGCTGCATACTGATCTGAGTATGAACCGCTTATTTCCCATCTTAACTTCTCCTACTCTGTGTCCATTTATCAGTCACTCATTCCAGAACTTTTTTATACACTGTGACAAGAGTTTGATACCTCTGTACTGCCTAAAGTTGTAAATGTCCTCTTTGAAGAATAAGCAAACTAGCTCCAGTGTTCAAGAACAGTCATTTGGGATGCTCCTTTCTCCTCATTCTGCTGTGAGTACCCTCATTTCTCCCCTATCTCACCCAACACTCTCCAAAGCCAAGAACACAGCATCCATGGGACCTGACAACATCCCAGGCTGCGTTCTACATGAACTACAGAACGAACTGGCACCCCACTTAAGTACCATGTTCAATCATAGCATCACCTCAGGCTCTGTGCCCACTGAATGGCGCACAACAACAGTTATCCCACTCCACAAAGGGGGAGCCACCACGGACCCCGGGAACTACCACCCCATTAGCCTGACGATCCTGGTCTGCAAGGCTATGGAGCGTATCAACATGGAACTTATAAACAATGACATTGGTAATCTCCAAACTCTGGACCCTACCTAGTTCGGGTTTGTAAAAGGCAAAACATGTCTCCTAAACCTGATGGATGTCTTTGAAGAGGTCACCAAAGCCATAGATGAGGGTAAGGTGGTACACACAGCCTATCTAGGTCTCGCCAAGGCTTTCAACACCATCCCCCACTCTGTAATTATAGGCAAACCCACTAAACTAGGTATAAATCCCTATGTCACAAGATGGGTTGCCAACTGGCTCACTGACAGAACCCACACTGTGAAAGTAGCAGACTCTAAATCCAACTTCAGACCAGTGACAAGTGGAGTACCACAGGGTTCAGTCCTAGGTCCTCTCCTGTTTGGTATTTACTTCTCTGAAGTACAGGCTAACACAGAAGGTCTTTGGCTAACAAAGTTTGCAGATTACTGCAAACTAGGAGCCATAATCAAAACTCCTAACGACGTGGACATCCTACAAAAGGGCCTCACTGAGACAGATGCCTGGTGTCAAAGCCATGGCCTCAAGCTCAATGCCAAAAAGTGCTTTGTCATCCCTTTTCGTAAAAACTCTGTACCCATGAACTACCACATAGGCGGTTGTCTACTTAACACTGAAAGCGTGATAAGAGACCTTGGGATACAGGTGGATAGTAGTCTCTCCTTTGATAATCACATTGTTACAGTAGTCAGTAAATCCTTCTATGTGGCACACCTCATCACAAAAGGTTTCTCATCCAGGAAAAAAAGAGGTCATTGTTCCCCTCTACTCATCACTCATTAGACCCATTATAGAGTACAACGCCCCTTTTGGTATGTACCTCACAAGACATCTACAACAACTGGAAAGGCCACAGAAATACCTCACAAAGAGGATTACCGGCATCAAACAGATGCCCTACGCAGACTGTCTGAAAAAAAACTCCAGCTTTACTCTGTCGCATATCGCCTACTCAGAGGCAATCTCTGCCTAAAATACAAATCTATGTCAAACCCAGAGCTGTTGGACATGCTCCCCGTAAAGAAATCCCAATCCCTCCGAGCTACACGCTCTAGGGACCTAAACCTTGTCACCACAATAAACAGAACATGCTGGAGGGATAGATTCCTGTCCCAGAGACTTCCCATACTCTGGAACAAACTACCTATCTATATCAAACAAAGCTCCTCATTAGCACTCTTCAAGAAAAATCTTGATGATTGGATGGGAGATAGGAAATTCACCCCGGGGATCACTTCTGTGGCTTTGCTTGACAGGGGCACATGGAAATAATTTTCTTGGTTGGCAAAAACCAGGGTACCGTTTGGCTAGGCTTATGTAGGCCCTAGGGCCAATATCCTAGTACCTACCTATGAACATCTTTTTTGTATCTGCTATGACCTATTTAATCTTGCTGCTTTCCCCTAACTTCATTTTCCTTAGCACTGTTCTTACTTCTAGGGTGAGCTTCCCCTCTTCTTTCATCATAGGCTGTGTCTGGGGGCAGTACAGCTTCTGTGGGATATTCTTCATTCAGAAGGTGCTGGAAGTATTCCTTCTATCTGCTTTTAGTGTCCTGTGGACTAGTGATCAGGTTGTTATTCGCATCCCTTAGGAAGGGTGTCTGACTGTCATCTTTGTCTTTCTATCTTTGCCTTGCAGCCTGATATAATTTCTTTGTGCCATCCACTGTGTCACTTTCCAGACGCTGGTAGAATGCCTCTGATGATTCTTTGCTCTTGCCATTCCTCTCTTAGCCTCTTTGTTAACCAACCAGTATTCTTGCCTAGCGTGAGCCATCTTTTTTTTCTCCCACTTTTCACTACACTCCTCCTTTCTTTTGATAACTTCCTGGACTTCTTTCTGCATTCCACCACCAACGTTCCTAATGTACCTTATTTCCATACCTGGCTTGGTAACATATCTGTTCGTCCTCACACGTGCTGTTTGAGGTGCTACCATTCTTCAACTCCACCTATTTCCTGTTCTTTTTGAGGTGCTAGAGCCTCGAGTAATTCCTTAAATTGTGCTTTCTCTCCAGTCAACATTAAGATTATCAACCTGGTCTCTGTTGACCTTAGAGCCTTCTTTGACCACTGCTTGCACATGACTGTTGCAGCCAGTGGTTTATGCTGTGGGCTGACTGTTTCACTTGGAATCACTTTGCAATTACCGATTCTGTTCTCCTGCCCTTTTCTTGCTAGGAGGAAATCTTCCTGAGTTGCATGTTGGCTACTCTTGTATATGATCATGTGACTCTGTCTCTTACTGAACCGTGTCTTGGTCACCATCAAGCCATTTACCACACTGAAGTCTAGAATGACCTTGCATTCTTTATTACTCTTGCCCCTACCCTTGTGGACCCAGGCAGTCCTTGTATCCTGTTCTGTCTATACCAATATGTATGTATTCAGGTCACCCATTATCCACACCAAATCTTGTTGTCCTATTTTATCTAGCAGGTCCTGCAGTTGCTTTCTGAATGCTCTCTTTTTCTCACTGTCACAACCCTGCTGTGTGGCATTGGCTGAGATAATGAATATTGCCCTATTGTTACGCTGGTGACTAATTGCCATGATCTGTCACTAATTCTTATGTCTTTCCTCACTGTATTCTTAAGCCTCTCCTTCACTACAATTCCCACACCATTTCTATCTCGTCCTCCTCTTGAGTAGTAGACTGTGGATCCTAAGCCAAGTGGCTTTGTTTTATTGCCTTTTCATTTTGTCTCCTGGATACATGATTCCCCTCCTCCGTGCCATCATGTCATCCACTTCCAAGCTCCATCCTGTCAGTGAACCTACCTTAAGAGCAGCAATTTTCAGTTCCTGTTTGGCAGGCTGATCCGTTTTACATCCAGATTTCACTCAACAGAGTTTTCACAGGTAGCCTAAGCTGGTCACTGTCTGGCCAGTAGCTTATTGAACCAGGGCTTCTGGGTTGTATGGTGGACACACACTGACCAACAGTGGCACACACAATTCTCTCACCATTAGCATGGCTCCCTGACATAGTTCAGAATAGGCTTATCACTGGCAAATACCCATGCTCATTTTGGCAACATTAGTCAACACAATGGAATTACCTATAGCCATATTTTACATACAGTGGAATGGCAAGCCACTCCCAACACAAAAAGAAAATGTGTATAGGGACTTTGGTGTTTGGGTTGATAGCTCCCTCTTTTTTGACTGTATGTAGCAGTGATTTTCAGGAAATCCTTTTATTTCAGCTCGGCTAATTGGGGGTGGGAGGTTGGCATAATGGTTAAGGTGTTTGCCTTACAGACACAAGGTGCAGGGTTTGATTCTCACATGGGGTAATTGGGTGGGCTTAAAATGGCCCACAAGGGCAGTTGGCCTAATTCTAATCTATGAACCTTTGAAGCAAAGGAATGCCGTTAAGGTCTAAAGAGGTAATCCCACATTTAAACTCTGCATTCATTAGGCCAATTGTAGAGTACACCATCCAGTTTGGGATAAAGATTGCTAAACATGTAAAACTATTAGAATTACTCCTAATGTTCCCAACCAAAAAAATCACAGGTCTAAATTCCCCGAGCTACCAAGACAGTTGAGAAACTGTAACCATTTATTCAGTGTCTTGTAGACTTTTGAGTGGACATTTCTTGTCTTGCTTACTGCATCATTAGAGACCTGATTGTCCTGGACCTCATGTTTCTCTATAAGTCCAATATCTCCATCAATACGGGAACCAGGTGTGAGGTCCCCCACTCTGGGCCAGTAGTCAAGGAGCCTGAATCATCACCACTGACAGTGGCGAGGGAAGTTCACTTGGAATACAAATGGATACACTCAGTATTTCCAGATGCAGACCTCCCTTAAGAGCTCCCAGGGAGTATGCTCGGTCCAGGCGCTGGTTCCTTTCTATATCTGTCCAGACACCCCAGTAAGATTCCCCACTGACACAGCTTAAAGTTGAGTCCTTAGCTGGGGTTCCAAGCAAAGTCCGCCGCCCACACCCTGTCTGTAAATGCAGTGCTTTGTGTCCCTGCAACAAGCAGCTGACCCATACACTCATACAATCTTTGAGATTTGATTTGACGCATGCATGCACACACACACACACACACACACACACACACACACACACACACACACACACACACACACACACACACACACACACACCTGGGAATTCACCTGCTGTGTCCCCTTCTGCCCAGACTATAAGATAGTTATCACTGCCACCTGAACCCACACCAGCTACTTTAAGGCTCTTAGAAGGGTACCCAATTATACTGAGTGAAATTAATATTAATAGCAATGTTGACCAAATGGCAAGGCTTTTAGGAGTGGCCAGAGTTATTACTAAATAAATATGTGCAAACACTCTCAAAATTTAAATAGTTTCTAAAAAGGACCAGCCATAATGAAAGGTTTAAATGAATTTAATAATAAATAATAAAGGAACATGAAAGTACTAAATATCTATTTACAGTAAACACAAGAGTTTCAGTTACAGTAAACACAAGAGTTTCAGTTGCAGGGAATTTTAAAAATAACACAGATGGAAGGTTTCACACAGCTATAGAAAAACAGTATTTAGCTAGTCTCACTATCTATTCCTGATTGACTAAAAGAATTACTATTCCTACTTACTGAATAGAGCAAGGCAAGATGGGTGAGTGGTCCTTGTTGTCAGACTCAAGACAGAATACAGAATGCTCCTGAGACTTCAGTCTCATCTAATTTTAAAACATTATTTCTGTACAAAATGACATCAGACACATCTGGTCATCTGACTCTGTTTTCCACACCATCCCCCATCACTAGAAGCTACCAGGGTTTAGCACCTATGTGCTACAATACACACAGAGCATTGCTCAGATGTGGGCAGCTACTGGAAGTCATAAAAACATAAAATCATTCCACTCTTCCTACAGGAGCTACAATCTATTCTCTAGCACAGGCATTGTGTCTCTGTCTCCCTTCAAAACTGTGGGATAACATCTGGACGGCTTAACCCACAAAGTAATTTAATTTCAGGAATATTTTGCAAAGTCAGATGGATTATGATTAAACCTGTTCACTTCCAGTATGTTCTGTTACAATGTATACATTTAAACAGTTACAATAATACATATACATTTCTTTTCCTTCCAGCAGGGCACACTGTGGATACATTTTAACACAAACAAACCTCACAAATACATTTTCAGCAGAAGCATCTGTACAAATCAGTTTGATATACAAATGACATATAATTATTTACAAAATTCCAGCTAGCTGTGCTGGCATATGTTACAAATCCACTGCCCTGTTTCTACTGGAGTGGATGGCAGTACCCCCAGTCTTCGAACCAAGAACAATAAATCTTTACCAGCAGTTAAGTAAACACTGTGGAGGGACAGATTTATAACCTAATACCGCCCAAACCTCTGGAATAAAGTTCACCTGCATGTTAAGAAGTGAAACATACCATCTTTCTTGAAACACAAACTAGGTGACTGGATGGGTATACATATATTTTACTTCAGGATTGACTGGTATGGCCATCCTGGAGAAAGGAGGTGCTGCTTGAGGGAAGTTATTGGCAAGGCAAAAAGTAGAGAGATTGTGTGGCATTAGGAAATCTATGTTTCTTCTGTATCCCCTTCTTGTTGAATCCTTTCCTGATCATTTTCATCCCTCCTAGTTTCCTCCCAAAAGTGCATTGCAGTCACATAATATTCCAGTTTATGATCTCATGTGTACATCTTATTTTTCTTTGTGCACCTTTTTCTCCATTCCATTCACTGTTTCTGCAAGTCTTTGTTACTTCTTTTCTACCAGCTAATTTCCCCTGCCCTGTATGGTCTCATAACAGTATGCACTGCCATATTAGTTTGTTGTGGCAGTTTATTCATGGGCAGGCAAGGAGGGCTGAAATTGATGTTGTCTGTCATATGTTTATTTCACATTTCTATGTAGTTGTGCATAACTGCTGTTGAGTTGAGCCTCTTTTTTTTAATTCTGTCTTCTGGTTGAACATAGTCCATGAGGGATTAGAAAATTAAATATCTGTCTTGCTAATAATGACGGAATGTTTTTCTCTCTGCAAAATATACATGGCAACAATTCAGTACAGATCTGCACTTCTGTCCAAATGTCAGGTCATAAATAATGGATGCTGTCATTAATTCCTTGCTTTTCACTCTATGTTCTTTAAAGATAGCATTTCCTTTAATGAATACTTAAGTAGTTTTTTTGTCTTCACTGGCATGCCACGAAGTTCTAAGTATGCTTGTGGGACAATACTGCAGGAGCATGCTGACATTTCAGACACTGTGGGTTTCCTGGGTAGCTGTAGTGTTGATGGGTGTCTTCTGCCATAAACCGAGTGCATATGCAGACATACGACCCCAATGAATTCTAAAAAGGTTCAGAGGGCTTCTAGCTCTGTACCAGTGCTTGGCTTGCTCGGTTGTGTTGACTTTTTAATTTTAGAGCTAATTACTGTTTTTTTTATGATCTACAGTTAACACATATATGCTATACATGTCAACAATGAGAAGAAACTGTAAACATTTCTATATCTGTTTTAATCGTATTCTGACCTTTTGTGCAGCTCTAATGTACTTGTTTCACTTGAAGGGTTAGTAATATTTTGGAATTTATTACTCGGCATAATAGTGTTCTGGTGCATGTATTCTGGCATGATTTTTTTCAAGAAAATTCAAGTGTCTTTCTGTCTCTCTCTATCACACACACACACATCAGCTAATAAGTAATAAATGTACAAAGCAAAATGTTTGATAGGAGAAGCTTTACTTTTAACAGTGTCACTACTCTAGACTGTAGAAGGAAGCCACATCCATCAGACATTGTGTATCCGTCTTTCAGTCTGGAACCCTCATATTCCAGAAAGGGCACTAAAGTGTGTGTGTGTGTGTGTGTGTGTGTGTGTGTGTGTGTTAAAGACCCACCCCCCCAAAAAAATTACTATTAAAATACTTTTGTGCAAAGGTAGTGTAACAAAGTAAAAAAAAAAAACTTTTCCTTTTCATAATCAAACTGTATTCTGTACATTTTAGAGACTTTAGCTGGAGAAAAGCTGAATGTTTTCAATTAGACAAACTGA
The DNA here is from genome assembly GCF_019279795.1 of Protopterus annectens. Taxonomy (NCBI): domain Eukaryota; kingdom Metazoa; phylum Chordata; order Ceratodontiformes; family Protopteridae; genus Protopterus; species Protopterus annectens. Next base: position 493,296,307 of record NC_056746.1, on the reverse strand, counting down.
TTCTTTGCTTCTGACTATGGGATGTTATAAGGTTTCCCATTTGAAATTAGCTATTTTATGCTTCCAATCTCTAGGCATAGTCTCTTCTATGAATACAAAATTACTAAACTTAAATTCACCAGCAGAGGTAGTTTGTTCCACACAACACTTAAATACAACTCTGATTTGGAATAAACATGGCATTACCATTTCTACCTGCTGATTAAAATTGCCCTACTAGGATACTGTACACAAGGTACTGGATTCTTTTTGCCTGTTAGCGGAGAGGTAAGAATTTTCCCTCACTGCAGTACATTGTCCACGTCCCTCCATAAAGCAGACATCCATGTGATGCATTATTAAACAGAACTAGTTTTAAAACAGTTGCGTTCTCTAAGTGGTAACATTTCAGTCACTTATTCTGATTTCAGTTTCAGCACCACTTTGCTTGCTGGCTAAGTGGCATGATTTATACTAGATGCCATACTGAAAGAGGCGGACCAAAACTGGTATTCCTTGTCTGGTAACCCAAAGAGTCTGACCCTTATTTACCATCAGCTAGGTAAATTTGGTATAACTGAGGGAAGTTTAACCCTGGGTGACCCTACTGGGATTGTTAGGGATAGGATGAAGGTTTTAAACACAATTTTTTTTCTGTTGTAAACACATGGAATGTCCAGAGGAATTAAGTCCTATCACAAAGAAACAAAATTTATCAAACTTTTCTTGTCTAGTCTGAAGCATTTTTATGTGGAGATTCATAGCTGCTTCAGAGCCTTGGAGATTCATAGCTGCTTCAGAGCCTTTTAACCACTCCCAGATAAAATCGTCTTCATGGAATGTAACAGCCCACACACCTTGATATCTTTATTAAGCCAGAAAAAGACAGCAGAATTCATCCGAGATATTCTGACTTCAGTACTAGGTATTATATCTGATCTTATACCAGAAAAGTGAAACTGGTGCCCATCCATAGGCAAGAGTGTACCCACATATACCACAATGTACAATTCTTTTTTATATATATTTTTTAAGAACATTTATTACATTTGTACAAAACTCAAAAAATCCTGGCTATGCCTCTGCCCTTAGACTTTTTTTTCCACTTTCCAGAGTTGTTGTGTCTTTCGGCTTTTCCCGGTTAGGGGTCGCCACAGCGGAACTCCGGTCCGCTAATAATTGGCAGTAGATTTTTACGTGCCGAGTTGCCAGCTCTGACACACAACCTTTGACGAAGGTACGCTCATTCACGCATGTCTCCACACAGAAGATGCTGAGAATCGAACAGGACAACATCTTACTGTGAGGTGACAAAGCTATTTGCATCATGGGTTAAAGGAATATAAATGTTAGAAGACCGTTTGGTTCCCTGTAAGCAAGCTGACTTAATGGCCTTGGAGCATCACTTCCCCCTTTTTGGTAAACAGCACTCAGAAGCAGTTTTATTGACTCTGAGGAGTATGTGGAGAATTATTTTAGAAGCTGCAAAATGCGCAGGTCCTGCTCAGGTTCTTGAAAAATCTAACACTAGACAAGCTTTAGACACAGTGGCAGTCAATATCTCTTTTTGGGTACAAACAGAACATACTCGTGTTCCACACTTCAGATTTTTCATAGATTTTTCATCTTGCTTAGTTCATTCTTACTTGCATCACATCAGGCACATCATCTAGTTCCAGGATGCTTTGTTCACCAGATCCTTGAACTTCAGCCTCTTGAAGGAAAAGTTTGGTTCCATTTTAACCACATCTCCCAACTTCTATAAAATTCCTTATCTGTTAGACACCATTTCTAGTAAAATAACCTCTGCTCATAGAATTTCTGAGCTGCAGAGCTGCAGACTTTGATGGGTAAACAGTCTTACACAGTGTTTTACAACAATAGGGGGTCTTTAAGGACCAACCCTTCATTCTCTTGCCTAAGGTAGTCTGAAAGTTAGACTATTCAGCTTCCAGTCTGAAGACTGAAACAAGGAGACAAGTTTTGGCACCTGATAGATGTACACTGAGAGCTAAAAATCTGATGATGTATTTTCCATCTGATTCAACATTGAGTCTTGATAGATTAAGACATGGATATGAGGGCTCTGAATCTGCGCCCCAGACAAGATTTTTTAGATTACTGTAGTAGTGTTAGTGATATGGAAGTAGGTTTACGTCTTGTGTTTTTCTCATAGTTTATCTTGGTTGGTGTTTTTACTTCTGTTACTGTGTTTTTTAGTGTTTGCCATGCTTGACAAAGCTGCTGGCTTTAAAACATCCAAAAAGAATAAAGCTAGTGCTTAGCCAAATCCCAGTTCAGCAAAGAAATAAATCAGCAAACCAAAAACGTCACTGGGAACTGCTGCTGTACAAATGCTGTAAAATGTTTATTAAAACACAAAACAAACCAAAAGGTATCAAAGTGAGCGCTTTCGGGCTAGGCCCTTCTTCAGACAAAGTGCTTCTCACAAACATCACATTTTAAAATAAACATACACCAATCACTCTTCAGTAAAAAACCCCACCCTGTTTTGATTGTTAGCTGAAACTAACAAGTCATCATTAAAAACACATTGCCACTACTCTTTCTTAGTAAAGAGTACGCCTACTTTTAAGTGTTGGCTTCAGAGGCACCATATCATTCAGCCCAGGTTGAATATGGGCTGTTAAATCTAAAATCCACTTTGATTCTATGGTTTCTGTCTTTAGCCTAATGTCACCCCTCTCTTATTAATGAATACATTGGCTATCACCCTAAATTTAAATCTATGTGTGGGATTATCCTTTACATGATTATATAGCGCATTGTGCTCATCACAGTTCCTAATTGACGAAATGTGCTGTAGTATCCTGACCTTAAGCATATTGTTGGTTTTACCAACATAATATCCTGAGCATGACGTGCAATCAGCCAAATACACCACATTGATGGTCCTACAGGTAGCTCTCCCTTTAAAATAAAAACTCTTCCCTGTGGAAGGATGTACAAACACTGTCTCCATATTAATATGTTCACAAGCCTTACAGCCCCCACATGGGACAGTACCCAGCGATCTAGGTAGGCATGTGACCTCATTGTTTCCCCTATCGTGACAGAGTATATCCTTCAGGTTCTTATTCCTCTTATAACTAAATTGTGGAAAGTCCCCTACTATATCACTCAAGTTTCTGTCACTAGTGATAATGTTCCAATTCCTCTTGATGATGTCACACACCCCTTTGACATTACTGCCATATGTTAGTGTTATCCTAGGTATAGTTTCCTTCTTCCTACCTTTAATCCGGTGACCATTGTGATTACTATAATTACTTCCTAGGCTCGTCGTAACATCAAGCCATGGTCTATATTTACCTTGCCTGTTCGTAGTACCTCTTGCTACTGTTGTTTCCACTAGCTCACATCTATACCCTCTTTCTTGGAAACATTCTTTCAAGTCATCTATCTCTCTCTCAAAATGTTCATCCTGTCGACTGATCCTAGAGATCCTGCCAACCTGCCCCTCCACTATTTTGGAAAAGGTATATCTAGGGTGCATGCTGTCAAATGAGAGCAAAGAATTCTTCCAACTCTCTTTTCGATACAATCTGGAACTAAAGCCTACGGGTGTAAGTTCTACTGTGACATCCAAGAAGTCCAGAGCCTCACATGAGCTCTTGATATCAAACTTCAAAAAGGATGTGGTAGAGTGTAAATATTCCATAAAAGTATTTAGCCTTTGTTCACCCCCCTTCCAGGCAATAAAGATATCGTCTACAAAACGTAGATAAACCCCTATATGTGGACTCCAATCTCTGTGGTTTAAGACATGTTTCTTTTCCCAGAAGGAGAGAGCTAGGCTGGCTTAGGAATTTGCACAGGGGGTGCCCATGGCTACCCCCTGTACTTGCCTAAACACTGATCCATTGCTCAAGAAGATGTTATTCTCCAAGACCATTTTCAGTGACTCTTCTATGAGAAAAAGTTCTTTCTCTACAACACCCACATCCTTCAGAATCCCTACACAGGCTGCTATGCCATACTCATTGCCTATTACTGTGAACAAACTATTTACATCTAGGCTTACCAACATAGTGCCCTCCTGGCTACCTTCCCTGTTCATTTCACCCAAAACTCTAAGGAAATGTGCAGTGTCCTTCAGAACATTGTTCATACGATCTACGTAAGGTCTAAGTGTGCACTCCAACCATATTGACAAATGCTCCGTGACCCACCCCCGTGCCGAAACTATGGGTCTAAGGGGTGGGTCTGTCAATGATTTGTGCACCTTGGGTAGGGCCTTGAACACAGGAATGACTGGTTTATCCACATGAAAGAATTCCATGAGGTCTTGAGTGATATACATGTTAGTATACAACCATTTAATCCGTCCATGTACCTTACTAATAATGTTCCTGACCTCTACTGGATTCAATAAATGATATACATCTTTGTCTGCCAACAATCCAGATAATTTCATGTTATACCAGTCAGTGTCAAGGACCACTACAGCCCCTCCTTTATCTGCCATCTTTATTGTTAAGTCTTTGTTCTTACTAAGATTCTCTAGGGCCCGTCTTTGCTCAGGGTTCAGATTGTAAAAACGATCTTTTCCTTTTTCTTGCATAAACAAAAACAGGTCATTTTCACATTTATTAATGAATAAACTAAGTGCGGGTGAAAAAGGTGGAACATAACTACTAGGCTGACGTAGGCCCACACTAGGACCCTGTGTCCCTCCATAGATTTTGTTCAGCATAACCCTCCGACAATACAACATCAAATCCAATACTACATCGCTATATATACAAGCTTTGCTTGGTACAAACGTCATCCCTTTGTTTAAAACATAAATTTCTGCTTCACTCAGTACATATTTAGATAAATTAAATACAATATCATAAACAGAATTAGTTGCGGTCAATTCAAAGTTCTCCTCTTGTTCACTGAGTCCCTGTCGTCGCTCATGACGCTTCCATGGACCCTTCTTCCTCACATTCGTAGGCAGCATGCCCAAAAAATAATTCTGTCCTGGAGCCATTTTCGGACGCGCTCCCAAACCTCCTGAACTGGATGGTAAGTCCAAGGAGCCAATTGCTTCATCTGTTGCATTCTGTAGGTTTACCGAAGGGACTCCTGCCCCTGTTCTTGTTGTTATCCCTTCCTCAATAGGGCTTCCCTTGTCACACCCAACGTCTGCTGTCTCCTCAAGCCTAGATGGTTCTGTGCTCTTATTTCCTAAAACACTGGCACTAACCAGCGTCGATTGTTGTGCTGAGCTCAGGATCCCTGCAACGCCATCAACAACTGTGGTGTCTTCTCTAGCCACAGGCCGCTCATCTGATGCAACGTCAACTGGGACTGTTGTTATTAGACGTGTCTCCCTGTTCGACGTCAACCGTCTGCGTCGTTCTCCTGTTGTTGTAGATACTCCACTGGGTCTCTGTGCCCTCCAAGTAGCGTTCGAAACCCGAGGGGTATTCTTCGGCCACACGAAGATATTGCCTCTCGAGAAATCTTCATAATCCCTTTTCAACTTTCCCATCTTCGTAGTTTTTAGTTTCTCATCATTGTCCATGTGCCCTCGATGTAGCTGTTCCAGCCGAGATACATGATACGGCTCACGGAACTCTTTGGACAATTTCTGCCTTATGTTAAACACCTCCTGTTTCAGTTCCTCAGTCTCTGGTAGGAAAAAAGTCAAAAGTAATTCTATGTATTGAAAACTTGTGTTTAAATTAATAGCCTGCCATTTTTGCTAATAGCTCTGGGTACCTGTCCCCTTGAGTAGGCATGCACAATATGCGCATACCTCTCGGGACAATACCATAATCCAGGCAAGCCTCCAAATGGTAGGCTTGCCATTGTAGTCGTTGCAGTCTCATGGCTTTAAAGTTCAAATCTCGAACTAGGTCCTCAAAAGTTCTGTCCATCGCTAATGGTTTTGAGACCTCCTCCATCCTGTTCCTCAAAACAGAAAAACCCAAATTCAAAAGGGGGTTCTTCTGCGTAGTTTATCAGTACACCAAGTTCCAGATAGAGGCTCACCGCTGCCTGTTTCCATAGTAGTTCTTGAGCCATTTGCTGTTATATCTCCTTCAGCAGCATGCATAGCACAATAAGCCAAATGTGATCAAATCCAAAAAGAATAAAGCTAGTGCTTAGCCAAATCCCAGTTCAGCAAAGAAATAAATCAGCAAACCAAAAACGTCACTGGGAACTGCTGCTGTAAAAATGCTGTAAAATGTTTATTAAAACACAAAACAAACCAAAAAGTATCAAAGTGAGCGCTTTCGGGCTAGGCCTTTCTTCAGACAAAGTGCTTCTCACAAACATCACATTTTAAAATAAACATACACCAATCACTCTTCAGTAAAACCACCCACCCTGTTTTGATTGTTAGCTGAAACTAACAAGTCATCATTAAAAACATTGCCACTACTCTTACTTAATAAAAAGTACGCCTACTTTTAAGTGTTGGCTTCAGAGGCACCATATCATTCAGCCCAGGTTGAATATGGGCTGTTAAATCTAAAATCCACTTTGATTCTATGGTTTCTGTCTTTAGCCTAATGTCACCCCCTGTCTTATTAATGAATACATTGGCTATCACCCTAAATTTAAATCTATGTGTGGGATTATCCTTTACATGATTATATAGCGCATTGTGCTCATCACAGTTCCTAATTGACGAAATGTGCTGTAGTGTCCTGACCTTAAGCATATTGTTGGTTTTAAAGGGAGAGCTACCTGTAGGACCATCAATGTGGTGTATTTGGCTGATTGCACGTCATGCTCAGGATATTATGTTGGTAAAACCAACAATATGCTTAAGGTCAGGACACTACAGCACATTTCATCAATTAGGAACTGTGATGAGCACAATGCGCTATATAATCATGGAAAGGATAATCCCACACATAGGCTTTAGTTCCAGATTGTATCGAAAAGAGAGTTGGAAGAATTCTTTGCTCTCATTTGACAGCATGCACCCTAGATATACCTTTTCCAACATAGTGGAGGGGCAGGTTGGCAGGATTTCTAGGATCAGTCGACAGGATGAACATTTTGAGAGAGAGATAGATGACTTGAAAGAATGTTTCCAAGAAAGAGGGTATAGATGTGAGCTAGTGGAAACAGCAGTAGCAAGAGGTACTGCGAACAGGCAAGGTAAATATAGACCATGGCTTGATGTTACGACGAGCCTAGGAAGTAATTATAGTAATCACAATTGGTCACCGGATTAAAGGTAGGAAGAAGGAAACTATACCTAGGATAACACTAACATATGGCAGTAATGTCAAAGGGGTGTGTGACATCATCAAGAGGAATTGGAACATTATCACTAGTGACAGAAACTTGAGTGATATAGTAGGGGACTTTCCACAATTTAATTATAAGAGGAATAAGAACCTGAAGGATATACTCTGTCACGATAGGGGAAACAATGAGGTCACATGCCTACCTAGATCGCTGGGTACTGTCCCATGTGGGGGCTGTAAGGCTTGTGAACATATTAATAGGGAGACAGTGTTTGTACATCCTTCCACAGGGAAGAGTTTTTATTTTAAAGGGAGAGCTACCTGTAGGACCATCAATGTGGTGTATTTGGCTGATTGCACGTCATGCTCAGGATATTATGTTGGTAAAACCAACAATATGCTTAAGGTCAGGATACTACAGCACATTTCAATCAATTAGGAACTGTGATGAGCACAATGCGCTATATAATCATGGAAAGGATAATCCCACACATAGATTTAAATTTAGGGTGATAGCCAATGTATTCATTAATAAGAGAGGGGGGTGACATTAGGCTAAAGACAGAAACCATAGAATCAAAGTGGATTTTAGATTTAACAGCCCATATTCAACCTGGGCTGAATGATATGGTGCCTCTGAAGCCAACACTTAAAAGTAGGCGTACTTTTTATTAAGTAAGAGTAGTGGCAATGTGTTTTTAATGATGACTTGTTAGTTTCAGCTAACAATCAAAACAGGGTGGGGTTTTTTACTGAAGAGTGATTGGTGTATGTTTATTTTAAAATGTGATGTTTGTGAGAAGCACTTTGTCTGAAGAAGGGCCTAGCCCGAAAGCGCTCACTTTGATACTTTTTGGTTTGTTTTGTGTTTTAATAAACATTTTACAGCATTTGTACAGCAGCAGTTCCCAGTGACGTTTTTGGTTTGCTGGCTTTAAAACATGCATGGCTTGTTGGCACAAAATTCTTCCCCAGTACCCTCATTCCCTCTGCATTTATTGTCGAGCAAAAAGCCCATTTCAATATTAATTGTGAAGCCTGTGCTTCTCTTGGAGTCAGGGTCCTAGCTGGTCATTGAGACAAGTTGGTTTTGAAGGTCCTCCTCCCAGCACAAATGGTGGGATCGGCTTATTCTGTCTCAGAAACTTCTCCTTCCTCAAATAAGTCTGATAATGTTAACGTTGGCAAGGAAAAGGAAAAAAGAAAAAGAGAGCAAGATAAGAAGGCAAAAAAGTCAAGAAATAGGTGTCTTGACCCATTGGACCAGTCCATCCTGGCTCTGTAGATTCAGTGACACACAGATCAACCTATCATGCAGGTAATTTGGATCCATTCCCCATCTTAACCCCATCACTTCTGACCAGAGACAGCCAACTTGAGCCTCCATTCTCCTTTTTTGCAGAAGAAGCCTAGGCATTCACTTTGACCACCATCATTGTCTTTGTCCTAAGACCATGGATCTCTGTCTCATTCATTGGGCACCTACATTGGAGCCAGCAAAATTATCAGCTTCAGATTCTGTCACCATCTCGACCCTGACACTGTCAGACTCGTATGTGTCTCAGAGCTGAAGCACTGGAGCAGAGACTTGGGGGTCGGGTTGATTCCAGAGTTTTCAGAACCATCCTTGCCCCTCAGTGCTTTCGCTGTGGATAACTTTGAGCCAAGACAGATTAGAGGTGGGGATGTTCTGTATCAGTCCTCCTCAGGTCAGGGAAGTACAGCTTAAGCTCCAACTTTGGCTTCAGCTTTTGAAGCCTTTGAGAGGATCCACTCCAGGTCCAGATAGGAGGTGTCCCTATCTCACTTGGTTCCATCCCAGTCTCCTGTGGAAACCATAACTGTGCCTACCAATCCTTCTCAACAAGAGCAGTCAGAATCATTCTGACTCTGGGGTTGTCATTAGCAAGCTTCCCTTCCAATTCCAACCATTCCGCTGAAGACCCTATGGGTGAAGGCCCTAGGAAATGGGCCTGTAAGAGAAGGCACTTGGACAGGTCTCCCTTGTTCATCACAGAAGACACCAATTCTGATGAAGGAACGATTCCCCACAATCCTGTATGGAAGATATCTCCTTTAGAGATATTCTGGAGTTAATGAAGAGAAGAGGAGGTTGGTCCACTGAAGCCCCCTCTCCAGAAGAGACACTGTTCCTCAAGGCATTCAGGGCTGGCTCTTCCACCTCCTGGGTGGTCCCACCTGCTAATGAGTTAATCAGTCTGGTCTCTCAGCAGACATGGAAGGAATCTGATATGGTAGAGCCAATCCCACGTAAGCCAGATAAGATCTTGGTTGCCCCTAGAAACAAGTCCCACTGGAGCAAGGGTCCAGCAGTAGATTCCATGGTTGTTGTGGAACCCAGTAAAAAGGAGGTTTCTAAGGAGAGCGCATCTCTTTATCCCACCAGTAGGGAGTCTAGTGCACTGGACAGATTTGAGAAACGGATGTATGCTTCAATGACATTTGCGGTCAGAGTGCAGAACTACTTGACTCGCATCCCTCATTTCCAGAGGGACTTGAACAAAGAACTTTCAAAATTCCTTTCTGGTAATCTGCCTGTGGACATCCAGAAGTCAGTGGAGTCTCAGCTGTGTACCCTTCAGTCAGTGGCCACCGTGACCATGCATCTGCTCTTTAATGCACCTGATGTCATGACAAGGGCAGCTGGTACCAGCATTGCTATTTGTCGGCATGCCTGGATGCACCTATGTGATTTTGCAGAAGGCTTCAACACGTCCTTTATAAATGCTTCCTTTGATGGTTTGACCCTCTTTGCACATAAAGAAACTCCTACCAGAAGCTAACCAAGAAATGAAGGTCAATATTGGCCAGCGAAGATAGTGGGCTGCGTACATGTTGGTTTACAAAGTCCATTGAACATGTGGGAGAAACAGACAAATGTTGGTTTTGTAAAACCGAATTGGAAACAGTTGCACACCTCTTTGCTAGTTGTGACATACTAAAGGCAGAAGGACTGTATACTGAAAGGCATAATAATGTGACAAGATTGTTGCTCTGGGGATTTTGCAAATATGGTATTGAAGTGGCTAAAAAACACTGGAAACATGAGCCACAAAGCATTATAGAAAATAATGAAGTTTACATCACATATGATCATCCATTACCAACAATTCAAAATATAGATGCTAGAAAACCGGATATAATGGTCCATGAAAAAAAGACAAAAGTAGCATTGATCATTGAAATCACCACACCAAATGACTACAATGTCTTGTGTACAGAAAGACACAAAGTCATAAAATATCAGGATTTGCAGGTAGAAATGAGAGCAATGTGGAAGAAAGATACCTAGACAGTCCCAATAGTAGTAGGAGCAATGGGTCTTCTAAAAAGAATGTGCAATCGTATTTAGATATGTTACCAGGGGTCTAGGGCTAATGCTCGAAAACACGTTTCCACAAATTGAAAACGGCCAAGCACAGTTTTGCGAAAGTGCTTTTTCACCGAAAAAGCTCTTTTGTGAAACTGTACTTAAAAAAAAAAAAAAAAAAAAAAAGAGGAAATGTCTGTTGCTGAGATAGTGGCACAGTGGGGATAAGGGAATATTCCCTTTTCCTCACTGTAGTGCGATTTCGGAGTGAGAATATAAAAGTAGGATGTGGAGGCACAGCACCCACCTGGGGGGGGGTGCAAGGGGGCTTGCCCTCCTGCATAAACATGATTACTGTTTTTTTTTTTTTTTTTTTTTTTATGTTGTTAGGTGTTTTTTTTTTTAATTGAGTTTCGCAAAAGTGCTTTTTTGGTGAAAAAGCACTTTCGCGAGACTGTGCTCGGACGTTTCCGATTTGTGGAAATGTGTCTTCGAACGTTTCCGATTTGTGGAAATGTGTCTTTGAACATTAGTCCTAGATCCATTACCAGTACTTGTAACTCCGTACGAATTACAGAAGGAGTCATTACTGGGCACATTGCGGGTGCTGCAAAGAGCACTTTTGGCTGACATATTGAAACAATACTAATTTAATGAATTTTAATTGTACTTTGACGTAGGAATTGGGTCCATTCCTGATATGGTATTAGAAACCCAAAAAATATGGAGAAGTTAAAAAAAGAAGCTAACAGGTGGGCAAATCACTGTTTGCAGTTGCCATTCGTTTTTCTACCCCTCAAAGGACTTTTTCCCAGAACCAGAATGGTGGAAAGAAGCTAAAGTTTAGAAAGTCCCAGGGTTTTCACCAGGACACTTCTACTGACAGACCCTCCCCCCAGTCTCCCGGGACAGAGCGAGGAATAATTTCAATGGATGTCACCCAAAAGGCAGAGATGGATAGCAGAATCCAGGGCTTCATGGCCAATTCCCTGGGAAACCCTGCCAGCATGCCTGAAGGGTTGCCTGATTGTTGCTGTCAGGGGGTGCTTATAGCTGCACCCTCAAGCTTTGTGGGCCATCACCCAAGATTCCTGGGTGCTGAGAATAATTACTACAGACTACATTATTCACTTTGTTTCCCCTCTACAAAAGAGAATGAGAATTCCTGACCCCCCCCGCCCAACAGTCAGACTGAATTGGCAGCAGCAGAGCTGCTGGAAAAAGAGAGTCATCCAGGAGGTCCCACCAGACCATCAAGGATCTGGAATCTGTTCAATGCTCTTTTTGGTTCTGAAAAAAAATCAGGGTGCCTCATGCCTGTTCTGGACCAGAGCAACCGCAACCAGTTTGTAAAACAAAGTCCCAGATGGTCACAGTGCAATCCATGCTACCTCTTCTGAGGAAGAATGAATGGACGTGCTTGATATTCAGTCTCCAGGACACATACTTTCACATGAAGATAGCGAGGCATTTCAGGGAGATTTTTCCCTTTCTGTTTGGGAGCCAGTTATTTTCATTTCAGAGCCCTTCCCTTTGGTCTCACCACAGCCCACAGGGTGTTTACCAAATGCATGGGAATTGTGGCAGCATATCTCAGGCTGCAAGGGTTTCCAGGTGTTCCCCTGCTTGATTGGCTAGCTTCTAACCACATCAACCATGGCCCTACTAATTCAGTCCAGGGATTTCTTGCCCCCACCTAACTCTACTCTTAGGAATTACACTCAACCTTACTAAGGGCTAGCTGACACCCACACCATACAACAGAGTTCATAGGATGCCACCTGGACTCAACTACTCAGATAGCCAGACTCCTACATCCAGAATCCTGTCTTTGCATCAGATAGCGTCAGAGGTTCTTCATTATCCCAGTCTTCTGGTGAGAATTGTTCTTCAGCTATTAGGCTCAGTGGCTACATTGATCACACCAGTACCTCAGACAAGAAGATTCTACATGAGAATTCTGCAGTGGACATTTTCAGTAAAGTGCTCCTTGATGTTTCACACCCTTCATGCACTAGTGCCTCTCACACTGATATGCAGGAAACACATTTGTTTGTTGTTGGTTTCACATGTAATCTCTTGGGGTTGACCATTCACCCTACCACCCCAGATGGCCACTGTGACCATGGATGCTTCCCACTGGGGGGGATTACAAAGGGAAGATCGTTCAGGGCACATGGTCATCGACAGAGGACAGTCTTTACATCACTGTCTTGGAGATGAGTATAGTCCTAGTGTGCAGATATTTCAGGACTCCCTCCCCAAGGGAGTGATATCCATCTAGATGGACAACATGGCAGTAGTCTTGTATATCAACAAACAGAGGAACACATTCGTACCCACTGTGCTGGGACGCCTTGAGAGTGTGGCAGTGACAGTGTCTTCCCAATGCTTTCTGGTCGTAATGCACATTTTTGGGGCTTCTGATGTTCTAGCAGACAAACTGAACAGGTCTGTTCTTTGCCCCATGAGTGGTCCCTCAATCAAACAGTGGTGACATTAATTTTACTTTGCTGGGGGCAACTTGCTGTGATCACTTCTCACCTAAGCAGCAAATGCAGCAGTTACCTTGCCCTGATACCTCCCCAGTGACAATGACGGAGGAATACTCTGGTCCAAATTTGGCCCTCAGGACTCCTTTATAACTTTCTACCCTTCTCTCTAATTACATCATTTCTATAGAAAGCCATGAAGTGCAAGGCAAAGGTTATTCTCATTACATCCTTTTGGCCCTGGCAGGTTTTGTTCTCCTTTCTCTGGCATCATCTGAATTACCTTCCATGGCTGCTGGACCCACATCCAGACTTTGTGTCACCCTTCAGGAGAACCATACAGAAACCTAAAAATCCTAAAATGAAAAGCATTATTTCTACAATTTTAACGGTGGCCAGAGATGCCAGGCTGTCTCCTGTAGTCCTTCAGATTTTTATCATCATCACAAAAGCCATACTAGGAAGGCCTACCTTAGCAAATGGGAAAGATTCACCACATGGGCTTCTTCCAAAGGTTTGGACCCTTTTTCAGCTCCTCTTCATATGTCTTAGATTTCTTAGCTGAATTAGTTCAGAAAGGTGCTAGTGTTTCAACTATAAAAGTCCAATTAGCAGACATTTCATATTTCCATGTTGGTCTGGATCAAACTTCCATTGCTTCCTTGAAGATTTCAAAGCCTTTTTGAAGGGCACCTTTAACTTAAGATTTCCAGTAAGGGATCCTCTTCCCTCATGGGATACTATCATATCTGTCAATCTCTTAGCACAAAAAATCTGGACAAAGAAAGAATGGGGGGGCAAAGGGCCAACAGTAGGGACAGATTTTAAATATTGCTATAATAAACTTAGAAAGTTGCTAGAATAACAGGATTTCTCTTAACATGCATGTATATCATTATTTAGTGACTTCACTCCTTGGATCATCCCAGTGATTTGCCAGAAAATCACTAATTTTATGACAAACAGACCAAATATATGAGGCAAAAATCTGGACAGTTCAGAGGTGTGGATATTATGGTTATGCTGCAGGCATTACCAAGGGCCTACTCTGAGCCCAGATTTTCAGTAGATCTCAAATTTCTGACTTGGAAAACAGTCTTTTTAGTGGCAGTTGCTTCCTCTAGGAGGATATCTAAACTAAAAGCATTGTCCTTCAGACATCTGTACTTTGTTTCATAAGGATTGGGTATCTTTGCAAACTAACCCTTATTTCCTACAGAAAGTAGCCTTTGAAGTGAATCCCAATCAGGCAATAAATCTACTAGTGTTTTTTCCTAATTTTCAAGCAAAAGAGAATGCACACTGCATTTGATGGCTCAAGCAAAAGAGAGAATACACACTGCATTTGATGGCTTACCATCGTCAACTTAGTTTTTTTTTGTATCGCATGAAAGATATCAGAAAATCAGACCAACTTTTTATTCCTTTCTCAAAAGCCAAATTGGAGCAGGGATTATCTAAAGTAGCACTGCCCAGGTAGCTTTCTGAATTTATATCCTTTCTTTACGACAAAATGGTGTTAACGTTACCTGGCAAACCAAAGGCTCATTCAGCTAGAGCTGTGGCTACCTCCACAGCTTTTCTCGCTAGAGTTCCCATTGATATGATTTGTACTGCAGCTGTGTGGTCTACAGTACATATCTTTGTGTTGCATTACAGGTTGGATGTTAAATCCCAGTCTTGTACATCCTTTCGCTCCACCATACTCAGGAATATCCCTCCATGAGACCACCCAGGTTTTTTTGGGTAGTTTGGGAATCTATCCCAACTGTTAAATTGGATGGAAAAGACAATATTGGATGCAAAAGTTTTATACTTACCGTAATGCTAGATCTGTATTGACATATTTCATCTGGTTCACTATTCCTTCCCTTCACCCCCCCCATCCTAAATTGTAATTTTTCTGGGCTTCTGGCTGATAGGTTGGACCTGACCAGGGGACTTGTCTTTGGGCAGCCTGTCACTTTTACCGATATCCTTTGCTCTGATAGGTTTAGGTTGTTAGGCTTTCATTGTTTTCTTTGGGTAGTTTTATTGCTGCAAGCAGGCAGACTCAATCTGAGGTAATCAGGGGACCAGAGGCAATTACAGTCAAGGGAGGAGTTAGGGCCCTGGATCCAAATCTCCTGAAAAAGCACCCATGTCAGATGCGATAATCCAGTTGTTGAACCAGATGGAACAAGACAACACAGATCTAGAGTTATGGTAAGTATATGACCTTTCGTTTTGTGTTGACAGAACCAAAGATCTCTGACAAACGGAGAAAAGCTCTTCGCTTCCTTAAAGCTAGGAAAATGGGGCAGACTAGTATCCAAACAAATTCTGTAAACAGCTGCCTGATTATTTATTTACTTAATAACTTACTTAATTACTACAGTTACGATTCTCCAGATTAAAATGTCCATATACTCATAATTTCTACCTGTTACCTACTAAGACTTTTCTTCCCTGTTGGCTCGTTATGTCTTACTGAAGTGAGGTTATTGCACTTCTCCCATTAGAAACATAGGCAGTTCTAAGCTTTTATTGTCTTACAAATAAGCAGGAGTATAGATGCATATTGCATTACTTTAGCTACCAAATTTTGAAGCTCTCTACCGCTTAGTGATGTTTTTTACATTTATACGGGTGCTGCGGTAGCATTGTCGCCTCACAGCAAGGTGTTGTCCCATTTGATTCTCAGCCAGAGCGTCTTCTGTGGAGACATGCGTGAATGGGCGTACCTTCATTGAAGGTTGTGCGTTAGGGCCGGCAACTCAGCACGTAAAAATCAACTGCCAATTATTAGCGGACCGGAGTTCTGCTGTGGCGACCCCTAACCGGGAAAAGCTGAAAGACACAACAACTGATAACTTTTTAGCTTTGGTGATGTTCTGTAATATGCACTAATGTCACTTCTTAGAACCTGACTGTACTTTATATCTTTGTGTGATGTTTCTTGTTTATGCAATTTTAATGTATGTCAGTGTTTTTGTAAATATTTTTTAAGATCTTGTTACTGTTCCTTGGAGCTTTTCTCCACTGGCCTCCATTAAATATGGAAATTTGTACCCAGTTAGACTTTCCCTTAAAATAAAAGCAAATAAATAAATAACCATGGCAAATACTCCACATGAATGGGTCAAAACTTAAAGGCAGCAGTTAATACAATAGTGAATTTTTTAAGGAATGCTTGTTCCCAAATATTTTTGAGGCAACTCTTTGACCTTCATTTTATTGCTTCTCGAGATGCCATAGCTATGTGTTTATTCCATAAGCAAAGCAGGGTTCACCACTGCACTCTGGTTGAGTGTGCTGACTCCCCCACCTATTAGGGTCTACAACTGCTGTAATACACTTACATTTGTGGTAAGTTATAATGCAGCAGATCATCTTTGCGATATACAAGTAAATATATATATATATGTATACACATACACACACACACACACACACACACACACACACACACACACACACAGATATGTAATCAGTTGATCAAGTTTTCAGAAATTCGTATGATTGAGTTTTTGAAAACTCAAAGCTTTTGAATGGAGATTGAATGGATATCGCGGTACAGCAAGGTGTGATGCCCATGCACTGGCCCAGCAATCAAGGAGCCTCTGTCCTCACCAGTAACATCAGTGAGGGGCGTCCATATAGGGAAAGGATAATAAATACACACACAGTAAAGTACAATTTCCCTTAAGAGCACACAGAGATCACAGGCAGTCTGAGGCTGGTTTCTCCCTTTCTCTCCAAATCCCCAATAAGACTCCCCACTGGAACAGCTATAGGACCCATATCTCAGCCTAGTGGGCAAGCTAAAACCTCCAACACCCTCTCTATCCAACCAGTGCTTCATGTCCGTGCCCAAATAGCTGACACACACACACTTTGAGATAAGAGTTATATACAACCACACAGACACTCCTGTGGAAGGCTGGCACAGGTTCTCCAGCTGTGCCCCTTTTACCCAGACTCTTCAGTAGTACCACTTGCCACCACCCACTAATATTTATCAGCTACTAAAAGGCCCTTATGAAAGGGTGTTCAATTGTTACTGTGCAATATTATTATCCAAATGGTAAGTGCAACTGAACAGTTCAGGCTTATTTTGAGTAGCTTGGCCAGTATCACTATATACATGCAATGTACTCTTAGAGCTTAAATTATCTCTACACAAAACAGCCACAGTTGAAAGGTTTAAAAATATTTAATAAATAATAAAAACACAAGACAATACCTCTTACTACACAGTGCTAGTTAAGAGTTCAGAGATCACAGTAAAATGCTTAAAATAATACAGTAGAATAATTCTGACATCAAAGAAAAACAAACTAGTCTAATCTTCCTATTTCCTAGCTATATGTAAGAGAAAACACAGTTCTAAAATCCTACTTACATACAGATGCAGGCAGAGTGCTGATGAGTTGGATATTCTCAAGACAAATGCTAAATTCCCCCATTCTTTCTGTACTTAAATTGATAACACAATACCACTGATTCATTTCAGATTACATAATTTCTTTCCGATTCACAGGCTAACAGAAACTCAGAGCTTAATAGCCCTTTTGCTCTTGCAGCTGGTCAGGAAGCCAGAGCAATAAAAGAAATAATGCATGTAAATTCTAACCATTAACTCTGACCTCAAAACAATAGGCAGAATGTGTCCTTCTGCACAGCTCGGCTCCGAGTTTTAGATCAAAGAATTTCACAATGCTTGACTTATCAGCTTTCTTACAGCAGAGTACACTGTTATTACATTTTTGCAGTTCAACATCCAATGCAGTCTTTTCACATTTAAGAGAACAAGCCTGTGGTTTACATTAATATTTACAAATGACAGAATTATCCACAAAATTCTGTCTAGCTAGGCTGGCAACCTTCACCTATCTTCACACAAGGGTCATGAAATTTACCCTTTTCCTAACTGTAGTGTGATCTCTAAGTTGGTATATATAATTTGAAGGGGGTGTACCCCCCTGCAAAAACTTTAAAAAAAAAAGTAGATTTTTGTGTGTGTGTGTGTGGGGGGGTTGATTTGTCTTTTTTTTTTTTTTTTTTTTTTTTGAGATGTTCAGGTTTTCTGAAACTTGATCTTATGGTCTCTCTGATATTTTTTTTGAGTTTCTGAAAAGTCGATCATCTGATATAGACCCCTGTGTGTATTGTATGCATGTACATATACGTATATAGTAGAGTTGTATGAGCAAGTCAACACAGCAGTAGATGCTTGAATAAATTCAAGGGTCACTGAAGCAGTGTATGCCCTCCACCAACCCCTTGACACTCTGATTTTCTGGGGTTACAGACACTCTCTTTTTCCATTACTTTGCCCCTCTCCCCCAAAAAAAGAGTTTGATAAGGGAAGATTTTCTATGTTGGACTGTTCTAGTACTGCCCACCAGGTCCAAACTGATAAGCAAACTTGTTAGGGACACACCTCTCTCTCTCATGTCACCAAAAAGGACAAAAAACTGAAGATGGCACAAGTTGCTGATGTTTTTGTAATCAACATCTTTCTTTTGTAAGGACAAGGTAATTTCTGCCTTGGAGATATCAAAAGCTCTGAGAGTGTGACAGATTATGCAGCAGTCCCCTTGCAGCCAATTCCCATTCATGGTAAGGCACTGTGTAGAAGTTCTCCTTGTATTTGAACTTCTACTGTTAAGGGGAGTTGCTCACATAATTGTACTCTCTCTATATCTCTCTCTCTCTGTCTCTCTCTCCCTTTCATTGCACCTTCCATCCTTAAATAATTTCATCCCTTCTAAAGTTCACTGTTTGTCCTTTCTTGTTTTCTTTATTCATTGATAACCAGATATGTGGACTGAGCTTGAAGAGCATTTTAAAATGTACCCCGGTGAAAAAGATTTAAATGTGATAACCGTTTAATAACAGTAAGTCTGACACATTCTTGGATGATGATGGGATTTATCATAGACTGTCATTCTTTACACTTGAAAGCAGAGCTTCTTGATATTAGAGGCTTACAGCACCAATGGCCAGGCAGTGCCTTTGCAGCATTGTTACACAGGAAATCAAAAATTTCATTGTAACCATTTGAGATTAGTGATACTTGCTGTATTATACAGTAAGTCGAAGGCTTCCCTCTTTATTACTGACATTGCCTTGGCTTTAGCTATTACTTAATGGACTCCTTTACCCTAATATTATTATTCTCAGTCCACATTCTCAATCTCTTTTAATTTCTCCATGTGTTTTGGGTTTCAAATGCTATGACAGGAGTGGACCCCATTCCTAAATCAGGGTACGATTAGTCAAGAGTGCTCTTCTCAGCACTGGCAGTGTGCCCAGAATTGCTTCCTTCCATAATTCATATGGGGTTACGTGTACTGGCAGTATATTTAAATACGTTTGTAAATTCCTTTTTATTAAACCTGTTGCTCCTACTACTATTGAAAATATTCGAGTTGCCTTTCTTCTACACTGCTCTAGTTTCTGCTTGCTCGTCCAGGTATTTATAATTGTGTCCCTTTGTACATAAGACATTGCAATCACTGTACGTAGAAGTTTCAATGATCAGTGCTACTTTTGTCTTCTTTTCATGGACTACTATACCTACTTACACTGATTTTTACATTTTTCTTTTCTTTTCCTTTTTTTTTTTGCCCAACTGATCCAGTACTTTTTTGGGGACAGTGAGTCACCCCAAAACTGTAAGTTAGAACAGGAAGAGTCACTTGATTTATAGCTCAGACTTTATTCCTAGATGTTAGGCAGTTTTCAGTATTAGTTTTAGCCTCCTGAAGTATTCCTTGCTGAGTTTTATTCTCATTTGTTATGTTTTATTGCCAACCCTTCATATATTCCCAAATATTTATACACTCCTTCCTGCTCAAGTTCCTTTATATCACATGCCTTTTCCAGGCTGATATTTTTTGGTGCTACAGCTTTCGTTTTTTTAATATTGCTTTTGCATATTTATCAAAACCATATCATCTGAGAAAGTTTTAACCATTTGTAGTTGTTTTCAACTCATCATCTGATGAACTGTACAGTTTTTAAGTCATCCACAAAAAGAAGATGAGAAGTCTTCAAACAAGGTTGGTTGGTTGTGTGTGTGTGTGTGTGTGTGTGTGTGTGTGTGTGTGTGTGTGTGTGTGTGTGTGTGTGTGTGTGTGTGTGTGTGTGCGCGTGCATATGTGTGTGTGCGCTTGCATGCATTTAAACACAGTCGAGTACTTCTGATTTCCTTTTCTTAATGTTTTTAGTACAAGGTCACATAGTAAACGTGTTAAAGTAAATTCAGCTGTATATTAAGGTTGCCATCAACAGTCACATTTCCTTTGCGGAATACAAAATGCTTGTGCACTCTAAGAATGTAAGGACTGACTCAGTGGGAATCTCTTACCATGGATCTGTGGGTACCAGATGTGCATCACCCTCTGGGAGGATGTCACAAAAAAGCATAAATGACCTTTTTATGAACAGTATCAGTTCACCTAGTTGATCGGGTTGCCGCTTGTCTCCCTTTCTGCAATTCTAGCCTTTGTGTGTGTGTGTGTGGGGGGGGGGACTTAAAAGTGGTAAATGAGTTGATACTTTACAAGAAGAAATATTTTCAACATTTAAAGCTTAGCATTTCAATATTATTTTGATGCTTATATAAATTTGTCAGAAAAGATGCCTTTATAACCCCGACTGAACTAATTGCTTGGGAAAATATAAACTGTTATCAACTAAACTATAAATAAAGAGAAACAACCAAGCAACACATATTAGGGCTTATTTGGATCCCTACTTTGAAAATGGAGTTTGAGAAGGGATATCATCTTACGTAATGATTTTAAATTTATATTACACACACCTTGTATGAATGTTTGCTGTCAAATTTGAGTAACTCAAGAACATATAAGGGCTGGTGAACAATGCATATTTTGCTACATTGTTTCTATTCATTTATTTTGTCACATACTGTTTCACAGTATTTTTAGGTTGGTCAATGTTTTTTGTATTGTGTTGTATCTTGTGGTAAATCACAGTTTACATGCTTAAATGTAACACTGTATTTTTAAAAATGTTAAATGTTGTGCTGATTGAACCATCACATGATACAAAGTCTCCATTTTTATGTGCTACCCGGAGTCTGCATTCTTATTTACTTCAGTGACATTCTAACAGTCTACAGGGCATTGAGGTTTGTTGGTGACTGTTCACTACTTGAACCTTTTTTCATTTTACAAGTTTTCCTTGTTGGCTGCACGTCACATCCTGGTTACAGTAGTCCTCATTTTGTACTTTGCCTTTTTATTTACCTGCAAATCTTTCAAGTTTTTCTGCCTTTGCTGATATTTTAGGTTATTATTTAAAGTAGTGTATGGTAAATCCTGGTCTGTTTTGGTACTGTGCACTGCTTTTGACGTATGTATCTTTCTAAGTACTTTTGACCATCTGTTTCCTTTTCTGTGTACTTCTGACAGTGATACTTCTTATTGTGACTGCTTTTGTAGATGTTCTTCGTTCCCCATTGCTGCAGTCCTTACTATTGGGGTGTAGTCCGCCGTCCAGTCGGCCCGAATACCAGAGTATAAGGCTGACGTCGGTCAGGGCGCATTAGACTGACGCCAGTGCGCCAGGTACTAACGCGCATGACCGACGCCATATCCTCAGTCTTTTGCCGCATGGTCCGATGCAGAAGCAGTTTTATGAGTGCAGGTTGGCGTTCTGAAATATTTCAAACCGGAGTTTCAGACCGAAACAGAGTTGGCTAAGTACCCGTGCTAGAACATTTTGGTTTTTCTTGCCTCAGTATTTAACCGGATGTCAGAAAAAGTGAATAACTGTATTTCTTGTGGGAAACAGATACCTCATAGGGATTACCATACCTTGTGTATACCTTGTTTAGGGCCCGAGCACGCCGTTGTTGGTTGCCGCTCTTGTGCTAGGTTTAATAAACGCACTATTAAGAGGAGGTTAGACTGTGCCAGGTTAGTGTTTGGGAAGCGTTGTAATTATAAAATGCCGCCGGATGCTCCGCCAAGAAGCGCAAGGACAAATTGATGAACCGGCAGTCCCGGACGTCGGTTCTTTAGAAGGCTCAGTGGAGCCAGAGGTTTTGCCAGGAGTTTCCATGGAGTCTCAGGCAGAAACTTTACTGTTACAGGATGTGCTTTCTCAGGAGGTAGGCCAGGCTGAGGGGGCTTCTCAGGTAACTGTTCTTCCCTCTCTTCCCAAGGTAGTTAGAGCCTCTCCTTCTGTTGCCAAAACTTCTTTGAGAGGTAGGCCTAGTTCAGCTTCAGTGGGGGCTTCTCCTAGCATTTCGGGTTCTGTACCTAAGAAACATATGCTTAAAATGGCAGAAGATTTGATTACTATGATTAGAGGTTCTATCCCCCTCCAGATAAGAGCCCTAGGGTGGAACCGCAGTTTGATAGTTTTGAACAGTGTTCAGAGGCTTCAGAGTCTTCTGCGGAAGACTTGCAGGAGTATCCTACTTATTCTGATTCTGATGTGGATGATTCCACTCCTACAGCTTCTCCTCCTGAGGATTTCTCATTTTCAGAGACTCTGCATTCCATGAGGGAGCACTTTAAATGGGAAGGCCAGGATTATTCTGATTCCAGGAAAAGGCTTAGGGAATTCTTGTTTTTACCCCAGCATAGGCCCTTAGCTATTCCTCCTGTGTTGAATGTGGTGGAAGATGTTTTTGCAGAGGCTTCCCTGAACCCTGACTCTTTGCCTCCTGCTCCTGTTAAACCTGATAGATATTATAGGGTGCCCGAAGCTCATAAGTATTTGTTTAAGAGTCCTAGGGCGGACCCAGAAACTGTTTCTCAGGGGCCTAAAGGTGTTAAGGCTTCTGTGGTTAAAAATCCTGTTCCCACTGATAAAGAGGCAAGGGCTTTGGATAGGTGGGGAAAGAAAGTGTATACTTCTTCCACTCTAGCCATGAGAGCGTTGAATTGTCAGTTTCACATGCTAAAATATCAGAATTATCTCCTTTCACAATTGAAATCTAAGGTGGATGCTTTGGCGGAAGGTATTGAGTGTAAAGAGTTGCTGGATTTGGTTCATGTGTCTGAACAAGTGGGTAAGCATTCTTTGCAATGTGGTTTTGATGCTGTACAGGCCTCCTCGAGGGTGGCTGCCACTAGTTCTGTTCTTCGAGGCATGCCTGGTTGAGGGATCAGAATTTAGCTGAGCATGTTAAGACAAGGATTTTGGATGCTCCTTTACAGTCTGATGTGTTGTTTGGATCGCCTGTGGAAGCAGTTTTAAAGAAAATGGAGGACAAAGCTAAGTCTATGCAAACTGTTAAAGATTTTTGCAGGTGCAGCCACCAAGTTTAGTAGAAATTGGCCTGCTAAGGGGTGGACATATCCTGCTTATGATTCCCAGTCTAGGGGTAGGTCTAGACGTGGTAGGGGCAGGGCTCAAGGTTCTTTTAGGCCTAGAACAGGAGTTCACCTGCTCAGACTTCTGGTGAGGGCAGGGGTCAGTCCTTTCGTAAACAGACCCAATGACCTGCCTTTTCAGCTGCCAGTAGATTCTCGTCTGGCAGCTCCTTTGGGAGGAAGACTGTCTCTTTTCAAAGAAAATTGGGATTTAATTACTCAAGACAAATGGGTGTTGGATATCATTCACCACGGTTACAGATTTTATTTCCATACAATGCCCCTTTCAAAGGCATGCCAGACGTTCCTCCTCCACAAAGAAAAGAGGCTCACAAGCAAGTTTCTCAGTTACTCCAGATGGGGCCATTCAGCCAGTCCCTGTATCAGAAAGGGGCCTAGGATTTTATTCTCGCCTGTTCCTAGTACCAAAGAAGGGGAACACGTGGAGACCAATTTTGGATTTATCTCTCCTCAACACTTATCTGGACATTCCCAAGTTCAAGATGTTGGCGTTACAACAGCTGTTACCTCTGCTGGGCAAAGATCACTGGATGGTAACTTTAGATCTCAAGGAAGCTTACCTTCATGTGCCTATAAGGCTAAGTTGCAGGAAGTATCTGCGGTTTCGAGCTGGAAATTTTCATTATCAGTTCTCTGCATTGCCCTTTGGCTTATCTACTGCGCCCAGAGTATTCACAAAGGTTCTGGCTCCAGTGATAGCTTACTTCAGGCTTCAAGGAATTCAAATCTATCCTTACTTGGACGACTGCCTGATTCTGGCTCAAGAAAAGGAAGACCTTCTACAGCATCTGGAATATGTTATAGCAGTGCTAAGATGCCTAGGGTATTCTGTGAACGAAATAAAGTCCAGTCTAGTACCCTCTCAAGACATGTGCTTTCTGGGTGTGAGACTGAATACAGCAGCCCAGATGGCCTTTTTAACCCCGGACAAACAAAAGAGTCTATCACTTTATTTCCATCACCTATCTCATCAGTCCGTGCTGACTGCAAGGACAGTCCTTCAAGCATTAGGGTTCATGGCATCTTGTATTCTGGTGCTTCCCAATGCCAAACTGCATATGAGGAAGCTACAATGGTATCTCAAAATGTATGGACACAGCACTGCCAGGATTTGGACACTGTCATTCAAATAATACCTTGCCTTCAAAAAGAATTTTTGTGGTGGGCTCAGGAATGTCACCTAAACAAGGGACTCTCTGTGACCCGGCCAGAGGCGAGTCAGATTTTAACGACAGATGCCTCGGACATTGCTTGGGGAGCTCATCTAAATGGAAAGTGGATACAAGACAAGTGGCCTGCCAGACTACAGCATCTACATATCAACATGAAGGAGATGTTAGCAGTCCAGTTTGCATTAATGGCTTTCAAGGAGTTACTTCTTCCAGGGCAGGTGTTGATTCTAACAGACAACACAACTGTCATGTGGTACATCAACAAGCAAGGGGAACACATTCTTATCCTCTATGCAGGCAAGCAATGATTTTATGGGAGACTGCGCTAAGCTTGCAACTTACTCTTCAGGCAAGGTTTCTGCCAGGAGCACAGAACTCCTTAGCAGATGTGTTAAGCAGACAAATCATGGATCCCCACGAGTGGAAACTGGATCTTCATGTATTTCAGAAATTGACAGTGTCATGGGGAACTCCAGACATAGATCTGTTCGCTTCTCCACTAAACCACCAGCTGCCAAAGTATTGCACAAAGGGGTTTCATCACACAGCTTGGAAAGTGGAGGCTCTGTCTTTCAGTTGGAAAAACCTTCATGTGTATGCCTTTCCACCTCTGCCTCTTCTTCCAAAGGTACTATTAAAGGTCAGACAAGACAGGCCAAGGATGATTTTGATAGCTCCAGATTGGCCTCGGCAACACTGGTACCCACTACTACGGAGTCTGGTAAAGAAGCCTCCATGGCCTTTACCTCTGATTCCTCATCTGTTATCTCAGAAGGACGGTCATCTGCTCAATGTCAAGCTTCACTCTCTTCATCTAACAGCCTGGCATATTCTGTGTTGAAACACAGCAGGTCTCAACTTCCTCAACAAGTTTTAAATGTGATTATGGAAGCTAGAAGACCTAGTACAAGGAAAGTGTACGCAGAAAAATGGAAGAGATTTTTATTTTGGAGTACAGCAAAGAATTTGGAGATTTCTGAGCCTAATTTGAGTGTGGCTCTTCAATATCTTACTGAGTTATTGGACAAAGGTTTGTCCTTCTCTTCCATTAAGATTCATGCTGCAGCAATTTCAGCTCACTATGATTGTGATCCACCATTGTTTTCACATCCTTTGTTCAAGCAGTTTCTTAGAGGGGCAAAGAATATACGACCCCCACGTAGAGCTCCTACTCCTGCTTGGGATCTCAATTTTGTGTTGGAAAAACTTACTCTACAACCTTTTGAGCCTGCGGCTACTGCTGAATTGAAATACTTGTCATGGAAGACTGCTTTTCTGTTGGCTATTACTTCTGCAAGAAGGGTGTCTGAGTTGCAGGCCCTTATGACAGTAGAGCCCTTTTTGATTTTCCATAAGGATAGGGTATCATTACGTACTAATCCTTCCTTTATGCCTAAGGTGGTTTCTAGTGTGGCTTTAAACCAAACTATTCATTTGCCTACTTTTATGCAGACCCCAAAATAAAGGGGAAAAGATTTTGCACACTTTAGATGTACACAGGCAATTGCGTTATTATTTAAGCAGGACTAAGGATTTCAGGCAGTCTCAGCAGTTGTTTGTTTCTTTTGCTTTGAGTTCACAGGGCAAGCCTGTGTCAAAACAAACTATTTCTAGGTGGATTGGCTTTTGCATTGCATTTTGTTATTCCCATCATGGCAAGGAGATTCCAGCTGGGATTAGGCCTCATTCCACTAGGGCTACTGCCACTTCAACAGCATTTCTAAGGGGTGGCAACTAAGGATATTTTGGAAGCAGCTACTTGGAGTTCAGTGCATACCTTCTCTAAGCATTATCACCTTCCTATCTACTCTAAGTCTAGGGCTGGTTTTGCCACAGCTGTTTTGCAAGGCATGTTGTCAGCTCCTGCTTCTTTATGATTTGCCAGCCTCCCTTACCTCTGCTTTGGGATTCTACCCAATAGTAAGGACTGCAGCAATGGGGAACGAAGAACATAGTACAGTTTTGTACCTACCATAAATGTAGATGTTCGAGGATCCCCATTGCTGCAGTCCAATTTACCCTCCCTCCTTCCCCTCTGTGTTTAGGGGTGGTTGTGTAGGTGAGGTTACATGCTGATATTTTTGTATATATTCTTGTATATATTGTACATATTTTTGGTGCAGGTATTTTGGGCCTTGTCTTTTTAGGGTCTTCTGACATCTGGGGCAAGAAAAGACTGAGGATATGACGCCGGACATGCGCATTAGTACCCTGACGTGGACGCCAGTCTAATGCGCCCTGACCGACGTCAGCCTTATACTCTGGTATTCGGGCCGACTGGACGGCGGACTACACCCCAATAGTAAGGACTGCAGCAATGGGGATCCTCGAACATCTACATTTATGGTAGGTACAAAACTGTACTTTTTCTCAGTACAGTACTTCCAAGATGGCAGTCTACTTGTTCCCTTCCTTTCCTTTGTTACTGTAAAGATGGCAGTCTACTTGTTCCCTTCCTTTCCTTTGTTACTGTAAAGATGGCAGTCTACTTGTTCCCTTCCTTTTCTTTGTTACTGTAAAGATGGCAGTCTACTTGTTCCCTTCCTTTTCTTTATTACTGTAAAGATGGCAGACTACTTGTTCCCTTCCTTTTCTTTGTTACTGTAAAGATGGCAGTCTACTTGTTCCCTTCCTTTCCGTTGTTACTATAAAGATGGCAGTCTACTTGTTCCCTTCCTTTTCTTTGTTACTGTAAAGATGGCAGTCTACTTGTTCCCTTCCTTTCCTTTGTTACTGTAAAGATGGCAGTCTACTTGTTCCCTTCCTTTCCTTTGTTACTGTAAAGATGGCAGTCTACTTGTTCCCTTCCTTTGTTACTGTAAAGATGGCAGTCTACTTGTTCCCTTCCGTTGTTACTGTAAAGATGGCAGTCTACTTGTTCCCTTCCTTTCCTTTGTTACTGTAAAGATGGCAGTCTACTTGTTCCCTTCCTTTCCTTTGTTACTGTAAAGATGGCAGTCTACTTGTTCCCTTCCTTTTCTTTATTACTGTAAAGATGGCAGTCTACTTGTTCCCTTCCTTTTCTTTGTTACTGTAAAGATGGCAGTCTACTTGTTCCCTTCCTTTCCTTTGTTACTGTAAAGATGGCAGTCTACTTGTTCCCTTCCTTTTCTTTGTTACTGTAAAGATGGCAGTCTACTTGTTCCCTTCCTTTCCGTTGTTACTGTAAAGATGGCAGTCTACTTGTTCCCTTCCTTTTCTTTGTTACTGTAAAGATGGCAGTCTACTTGTTCCCTTCCTTTCCTTTGTTACTGTAAAGATGGCAGTCTACTTGTTCCCTTCCTTTCCTTTGTTACTGTAAAGATGGCAGTCTACTTGTTCCCTTCCTTTCCTTTGTTACTGTAAAGATGGCAGACTACTTGTTCCCTTCCTTTCCTTTGTTACTGTAAAGATGGCAGACTACTTGTTCCCTTCCTTTCCTTTGTTACTCTACATTTTTCTGTTAGCAGTTTATCAATTATTAGTTTGGCTGCATTGTAATGTATCCTATCTTTTTGGCACATGAATTTCTCTTAAAAGTTCTGATTGTTGTGTTCTGTTTAGCTCTTATATACTTTTTGTAATCTATTTAGTTCATCTGTCTTAATGTGTCTATCTCTGTTAAATCACGTGTGTCTTCCCTTAGATCATTTTCTTCTGGACTGAGAGCATTTTCTTTGCTCCCTGTTTCCTGTGAATCTTCCTAAGACATATCCTCATCATATGCATCCTGTTTTCACCTACTGCTCCTTCATAAGGGGACCTATTTGACCATCTTTTCACAACATTACTTAGATCAGAGTTCACTGTTTACTGCTCCTTGCCTTGCTGTGTAACATTAGCTAGACTTTTGTACTGGTCTCCTAAAGAAGGTTCCAGACCGTTACCATGTGTAAAATCTTCAAATGCCTCCTGCTCCACCTGCTTCTCCTTAATCTAGGGACCCATTGTTCCATCATGCTGTGAGACTGCCTGCATTGGAGTCTCAACATTAAATCCTTCACAGGTTATCCATAACTTCAGTTTCTGTTTCTTTAACTACTACTTTACTAATACAATTTTTTTGCATTTCATCTTTGTGATCTTATTTATTGTGTCATGGGATTTTCCATATCCAGGTGCTTTTGCCTGTATTTTTCTTTAAATATCTTTGGAGTTGCATTTTTGTTTTGATTAGTTGGCCTTCTCCATTTGCATGTATGTGTGGCACCATATCAGATCTCTCTTTCCCATGTCCATGGTTGTTTTTATACATTTCAAAAAGCTTTTTTGATTTTTACACTTTCTTACTTATGTCTCATTGTTTTAAATGTTTCTTTGTCTATTTCATTTTTTTTTACTTTGCTGATCTGTTCTATTAAAGAACATTTTATTTATTTATTTAACATTTGTTGACCAGGAAAGTCTGACTAGGACAGAGCCTGTTTTCAGAAGAGGCATGGGGAGAAACACTCCAAACGCATGTCTTTGGAATCATCTTTTGCTGAAACATTGTTTGCTTTTGGCATTTTTTCTTGAGCAAGTATTTTTCTTTACTCTAAATTCTCACATTCTTTTTGAATATCCTGGATCTGGGAATTCAGGGCTTTTTGTGTAATAGTGACAAAACATAATTTCTTTCTTAACCTCAGTAGTCCATTTTGTCATCCCTGTGCCTCTTTTTTTTATTTTTTTATTTTTTTTTTTTTAGCGTGACTTTTTTGTGGACTAAAACTTCCTTCTACCATGGGGGGGCCTATCCTGCCCCTGAGCCTGCCTTAACCCTGTTCTACACTGCCTTTTTTTCCAGTCCTAGCACCAGTGTGTACACCATAATTGAGCAGTTTTTATCTTGAGATCTCTGCACCCAGCAATCTTTTTTTATTTTGTAACATGCCTTTCTCCATGCTAAATAAATCACAGCAATATATCAGTGTTGTTTGTTGAGATTTTGTGAAAACAGGGTCCACCGTGTGAGGGTACTCACCTAGACTTGAGGGTGTATTCCATTCCAGCAGTACTACTCTCCTTTTCCTGCTGCTTTCGTTTCTCCATTCGGACCCCTGTTTACGTCTGGTAGTGTCCTTTTTTCTTAGCAATGTCACAGGCCACAGCTGTAGCTTACTTTTATGTACTGCTTAGAGCATTTGTAACTACCACTCTGATAAACATTGCCTTTTATATTTCTGCACTGGCACCTGTCATTCATTGCAACCTGTAGTCAAGCTGGTACTGTCATTTTCATGTCTGTAATCGTCACGCATCTCTGCCATTCACGTTGCTTTTCTCCTTTTCTTTATTCCATATGTTTGATCAGTGTATTTTAGGTTCCTTATTTCATAGGTTTGATCAGTGTATTTTAGGTCTTTATTTCATAGGTTTGATCAGTGTATTTTAGGTCTTTATTCCATATGTTTGATCAGTGCATTTTAGGTTCTTTATTCCATATGTTTGGTCAGTGTATTTCAGGTGCTTTATTCCATAAGTTTTTATCAGTGTATTTTAGGTCTTTATTCCATATGTTTGATCAGTGTATTTTAGGTTCTTTATTTCATAGGTTTGATCAGTGTATTTTAGGTCTTTATTTCATAGGTTTGATCAGTGTATTTTAGGTCTTTATTCCATATGTTTGATCAGTGTATTTTAGGTCTTTATTCCATATGTTTGATCAGTGTATTTTAGGTTCTTTATTCCATATGTTTGATTAGTGTATTTAAGGTCTTTATTACATATGTTTGATCAGTGTATTTTAGGTTCTTTATTTCATAGGTTTGATCAGTGTATTTTAGGTCTTTATTCCATATGTTTGATCAGTGTATTTTAGGTTCTTTATTCCATATGTTTGATCAGTGTATTTTAGGTCTTTATTCCATCCATATGTTTGATCAGTGTATTTTAGGTTCTTTATTTCATAGGTTTGATCAGTGTATTTTAGGTCTTTATTCCATATGTTTGATCAGTGTATTTTAGGTTCTTTATTTCATAGGTTTGATCAGTGTATTTTAGGTCTTTATTCCATAAGTTTGATCAGTGTATTTTCGGCTGAAAAAAAAAAAAAGTCAGTGATAGCTCACAGAGTTGCACTTCACTGAAGTAGAAAATTAAAGCAAACTATCTAGCTTTGACAGGATTCTTGCTGATGGGTTAGTGGCACGGAGCACTTGTGGGGGCTGCACCCCCTAACTTAAATATCTCAACTCTAAGGCTGCACAAATTTGGAGATGAGAGACAAGCTTTGAAAAAGGTGGATTTTCTGTTGTACACATTGCTGTGTGTCACTAAAATTTAAGTAGCATTGTTAGAGGTCATAGGGGTCACACTTCCACTAGGCAGATGTTGGGGGCTTTTCTGCTAAGTGCCATTGAGTGTGTATGATGACCCTACAAAATGTCATCCTGAACCATGTTCTATCTTCAGCCAGTCAATGAATTACAGATAACAGATGCCTGCATTGCTGTAGTTATTTTATCAGTCCTTCACATTGTCAGTCTTACACTTTGATGTTGTTCTTCAACCTCACTAACCATTATGTCTTTTAATAACGGTCTGTTTCTTTGCATATGTCTGACGTGTGAAAGTCATAGTCATAATCTGAGCTTCCAGGGAGCACTTCATTTTTGTTTCTTCCAGTACTAAATTATTTGCTTTTCAGTCTGGTAGATACGACCTGCAAAAGCATTGTTTTTCTTCCTGACTTCTTTCTTCACAATCCAACTTCCACATCCATATGATGTTTTCAAAAATACCACAGCTTGGACAGATCAAATCTTCATGTGCAAAGAAATGTCTGTGCACTTGAAGATAGTATTATCCTTCATTATTTTGACATGAGCAATTCATCATCGGCTAACTTGGCCACTTGTAATTTTATTTTTGATTACTGATCAAGGCAAGCAGAATTTGTTTCTACTTTTTCTCAGTCAAGAATACATTTGTAGTTTTACCAATTGCCAGAATTGTCTTTTTCATATTAAGGTTCTATATTGTCTAATCTTGATAAACAGCTCTTTCAGGTTGTCGTCATTTTCAAATAGTAATATTGCATCAATAGCATGGCAGTTTTAAACCCAGCTACTCTGAAGTATGCAGCCTTGCCGTACACCTTTACAGATTGAAAACCACACTGTTACTTCTTTTGATCATGAAAGCTGTCTGGTGATGTGGTCTACCCACGTTTCTCTTTGTGGCTCACAGCTTTTCATGATTTGTGCAGTCAACAGCCTTGTTATAATCAGTGTAACACATGCAGATATCATTTTGATATTTTTACTTTTTTCAAAGATCTAAGATACATCCAAGACGATGTCCTTTATTTTTTGCTTTTTCCTAAATCCTGCCTGCACTTCCAGCAGTACCTGTTCCACACGTGGTTATGGTCTTTACTGAATAACCTTGAGAAGATTCTTGCTGACGAGAGATAAGAGACGTTATGCATTCCACAATCAAGTGGATCACCTTTCTTCATGCCTGGTGTAGATCTGGATTTTTTCCAGTCAGTCAGGCATAATATAGTCTTCCAAATTTCCTGGCAGAACTTTGGAAGCATTGTAACAGCTGCATCCGAGAGCTGTAATAATTTAATGGGAATGTTATCGATGCCTGGTACTTTATTCCATGGTAAAGCTTTCTTGACTCCCTGTAAAACTTGTGTCTGAAATGGGCATATATTTAAGAAATTCTGCAAAATATTGGTTAAGTGAGCTATGTTATTTAAATCGAGTTGTGTCAGGGAAAGTTGTTCTATAAAGTGCCCAACTTCTGAAGAAAACCTTGAATCAGTGCTTTTCTGGTTGCAAGCTTTAGATATATAAAAAATAAGAGTGAAAGAGGGAGACATTCAAGACATAGAAAGCAATGTCTCAGGCTAGATTTTTTACAGATGGTAACTTGTAGCTTTGGAGCAGTGTACTGCAGTTGTTCTTTAGTTATATTTCACTAGTTTCTGATAGGAATTGACTTGGGTCTGAAATTGCTGTATCTCAGTGTATTCCTTCTTCACCAAGGCTTGCCAATCTCAGAGGTGGAATTTATAAATAACAGGGCTGTGGGGGGTAGTGCAGGGAAGCTTGCTACCCCTGCAAAAATACTGTAAATGCATAATAGATTGTTTTTCGCTTTGCTGTTATTTTATGAAGATCGTGATTTATTTGGATCATACTTAATTTCTCAGTATCTGGACTTGCAATGCCAAGTGCCAAACTCTCAACAGATTCTCACATCTCTTTTTACCGATATTCACCCCACAACTGATTTGAGTGCTTCTGTTGTGTGCTAATTCATTCTTTCCCTCCCTCTAAACTGTGAATACATGCCTTTACTACAGTTTACACCCAACATCCTGTATTTAGGTATTTTATTTTACCTTACTGTACTGTAAGACGCTGTCCGGTTCGATTCTCAGCTAGAGCATCTTCTGTGTGGAGACATGCGTGAATGGGCGTACCTTCGGTGAAGGTTGTGCGTCAGGGCTGGCAACTCGGCACATAAAAATCTACTGCCAATTATTAGCAGACCAGAGTTCCGCTGTGGCGACCCCTAACCGGGAAAAGCCGAAAAACACAACAACAACAACATTTTACCTTAGTGTAGAAAATTCATTCAGGCTACATCAATGAAGTGATGGATTTTATTTGTATTACTATGTTGTTACTCTGTGTAGTTAAATCCTTTGTGTTACATAGTTTGTTTATTCCTTTTATTATCCCTGCAGACTGTAGCTGAAATTTTCCATTGGATCCATCCATTTACCTGCTCAGTAAATAAACAAATAAAATTGCCTGTAATACCTACACTTCTTTCCTTTCATCAGCAGTTTTTTTTCCTAAGAGTAAAATGACAAATATCTTCTAAAGATTTTACTGATTCATCTCTGCTGATGTTCTTCAACCATTTTGTTCTCAGTACTCATTAAGAAATTCTTAGGTGCCTGTCTGTTCCTCGAAGGAACTTATAAGTGTGCTTCCAAAAATCTGTATTAATCGGGAAATAAGATGTGTGTCAGTGATATGCAGAAAAAATGTGGATCGCAGGTTTCAGTAAGAGTGGGATCCCATTAAAAGTTTAGTTAAGATGCCACTGTGTAACTTGTAGCAAAACCACCTCAGTTGTGGTTGTACGGTTCATTAAGGAATGCCTTACCCCCTAAGCTACTATACTGAGGCAGTTGTTATTTGACAGAAGATGTTTTTTTTTCTTAATGTCAGTATCGTGTGGACTAGATATTCCTGACAGAGTTTGCCACTCACATGAAGAGCTAGTCTGTAAAGTGCAGTTCTACAAATCCCTGAATATTTGAGTGGAAGGTGATAGGTTTCATACATAGATCTTCAGTTTTACTGTCCAACACCATACCAACAGTCCTACTGTCTTCTGTTAGTAACTGTAATATATGAATTAAAAAAAAACGGCGATTTGCATAACAGTATGAAAACTCTTTAGAACATGCTGTGATGAGAATAAGTGCTACGGCATAGTGTTTTGCCTAACTGCATCAAGAAAAGAAAGAAACATAGACATGAAGTCAAAGATGCAGATGTTAATGCCAGGTGAATGCTTTCATTCAGTCAGTCATTCATTCATAGACTCTTAATTCAGTTTAAGGATGGTACAGAATCAGAATCTCACAATTTGAAGTATTACTGGTTCCATTTGTGATATCTTTGGGTTCATTAAGAAACTCTAACACTTTGTGAAAAGACAGACAAGGAAAGACATGCAGACACACTCTGCACTTAAGGCATTCCAGCTGAGACTCAAACAAGAGAATCAGGCACTGTGAGGTAGCAGCACTAATCACTATGTCATCCAGGTGGTTGCATATTTTAAATAATTGGTATTAACTTAGCAACTTTGAAGTTGAAATGTCATAATTTACAATACAAAGAATTAACTTATTAAATTTGGAACACCTTTTCAAAAAAAAGTAAAACTTGCATTACAAGGAAGTACAGAAAATAGGAAAAATGCAGAGATGTACTGTTGGTAGTTATAGTGGGGGGAATACTGTCTAGAAGGAAGGGTGTTATGAACCGATGGACTTTATGACTAGGTAGAATGCTGCATGGACATTATGCTTTTATTTATTTACCTTATTTGTCATTTAACTGAGTCATAAAATTAGGTTGAGACCTATCTTAACTGGAGGCCCAGTCAGGCAGTAGATAGAGATTGAAACAATCAAACCCAGAATGACACGATGAAACTTGTTGACAGCAGGTAGCCTTAATCCTCTGTACTAAACTGCCAGACTTACATGCACGAATGTATGGAGCATGGAGGTAATCTAGAGAAGGGCCAGTAAACTTACACGTGAGCTGAGAGCCGGGAAGATTAACATGTATACAAAACTGAAGAAATGTACAGAAAGGAAGGAGTAACGGTTTTACATCTGGAATGATCTCAAGTGAGATATTTTAGCCTGGTGGTTCAAGTGGCTTCATTTACTAACATCTGGAAAAGCAGGACATTTTTCTTTCCTTTTGTAGACAGAATGATGAGGTGATTTGCAGGTTTCTAAAGGAAAAACTTGAGTTTGAAATCAGTGAAGTTTCAAAAATTTCCTAGACAAATGTATGTCAGGATTGGAGAACAGTTCAGGTTTGTGGTGTCTGAACTGATATCTGCAGGTCATTACATTGGATCAGTAATTAATAGTGTTTGAAGCACATGTATTTATTTGTGATATATCAGAATCCATATTTCCATTTGGTGTTAACTCTCATTTAATACTTCTGTGCCCCAGCTGTATTCCTGCTCTTTGTCCTCATTTAAAAGACGTTAGTGTCTTTACCCCGTTTTTACCCAAGTAAAATCCATCTATTTTGCCTATTTACATTTCTAACATAAAAATATGTTCCCTATAGTGAATCAATTAAGGTGGTAAAAATATGTTCATGGTATTGCTTTGCCTGTTTCATTTTATTACTGCCCATAGTATACTCAGCTTCCGCAGAAGCTTGCTGTTTTTCTTTAATTTTTTTCCCTTGTTGATAACTGCAAACATTTACAGCCTTATGACCTTACAAAGTGTACATTATAGATTCTGAGATTACCTGAGAAATAGGTAAGCTGCGGTGGTACAGCGGTAGCGTTGTCCTCACAGCAAGAGGTTCTCCTGTTCGATTTTCGGCTGGAGTGCCTTCTGTGTGAAGTCTGCATGTCCTCCCCACGGTCGAGTGGCCTCCGAAAGACATGAGTGAAGCCTCTGAAAGACATGCGTGAATGGGCGTGCCTTCACTGAAGTTTGGGTGTCGGGCTGGCAACTCGGCACCATAAAAATCGACTGCCAATCATTAGCAGACCGGAGATCTGCTGTGGCGACCCCTAACCGGGAAAAGCCGAAAAGACAAACAACAGTGACTCAGATGTATTGTGCTGAAAGCTCCTTCCCAGGGCACTGGCTCAGTTCACTTTATTACAGTTACATAAGAGCAAAATTGAAGTTTCTTCTACTTGAGCTAGGAAGACACAGAGACGTGAATGCAATGACACATCACAAAGTATGATAAAGCCTGTCAGTAACTGTAGCCGTGATGAAAACCCGCGTATCTGTCAGTAGTGTTTGTTTTTCATAAAAGCAAAATGTTACCTTTCTTTATCCGTGTTTACTAGACTCTAATTAGGATTTCTTTAAAAATAATAGTTTGGGAGTGGGAGTTTTTGCCCTTTTAGAACAGTATGACATGCTTTGACTCTGTCCAACAGAGTTTAAATGTCAGTGATTTGCATCATCTGTCGGTAATACGTGCCCTTATCAGCCACTGTACTGTCTCTTCCGACTTACTACTTTCTTTTTGTAAATTTTAACTCCTAGGCCAAGAACAGTGAAATATAATTATAAGGAGGGTACATCTTTTTTTATTTTAAAGTGTCTCCTAAAGTACTGGCATCTCAGTGAATTATAAATTAATGGCTAAAAAGGCATTCTGTCTCTCCTCTTCCTCTGAGCTGTAAGGAGAGAATGCTTTTTCTTCTTATAGCTCAGAGCTGTTAGAGAAGGGAGTACTTCTGACTTTTTTTCATTTAAGAAGCTACTTAGACCTACTGAGTCATTTTTTTATGTTGTGCTGCAGTATCCTTTCCTTATAGTAAACTTAGTTAAATATTATACATTTTGCATTTAATGGAAAAGCTGCTCACATCTCAGGGCAAAGACTGTCATCTGAGGAGTTTAAGCCATTTTTATTTGCACAAAGAATTCTATAAAACATTTTGGCTTATTGCTTAGAAGTATGTGTTTCTGTAGAATTGCTTTAACATTTTCGCTAGACATTTTCAGAAAATGTTAATTGGTGATTACCAAGTAAATGTTCCTAGATTCGCTACTAGCGTCAAAGGCAAAAGAGCATCTACATATTGAACTGAAGTGAAAAGTATTGCTGAATATGCCGAACATATATAAAGCATAAAAGCACCACTTTTGTTCAGAAATCCATACTCTTTTTAGACCACAGTCACAAGATTGTATGTTTTAACAGTTTTTTTATTTGTTGCACAGCATGTAACTATGGCAAAACTTTCAATTCTTTGTTTTTCAAAATTTACATTTTCTCAGTTTCAAATCACCATCTGGCCTTCTGAATTTAACCCTAACTACAGTTGTCCATATCTGTATATTGCTTGAGTATATTCCTGTAAACTTTTCTGGACAAGACACATGGATGATCGGCCTTATACAGCATGTTGCATGAACTACTAGTTTTTAAGACAAGCAGGCAACATAGTATGTGCTTATCTGTCAGCATGAGTAAAATGTATATTTTGCTGTAGTCTTTAAAATGGCAAAAAATGTCACCTCCTCTGAGAAGGTTGTTGCATTTTCTACAGTAATATTAACTTTATCAGTATGAAATAAATTTTAAAAGAATATGATTCTTGTGACCTCTATGAGTGCACCCAAAATGCTGTGCAGGACAATATATGATACTTAGCAATGTAAGACCATTATTATCTCTGAAAGCATTTGAAGTATTCCTGAAAACATCTCAGAATGTACGTTACAACTCTCAGCTGAAGAATCCACTTAGTGACTTCAGATTTAAAGATGTGTTTACAGCTTCTTCATCTAATGCAATTCCCTGTTTGAGTCTTAATGGAGGGGTGTTGCAGACATTAAATCCATCAATGGAAAACCTCCCTATTCATGAAAAGAATGCAATTTTTTTCTGATATAATGACATCTCAGTAAATATATAGCTTGGACATTTGTTTAATACCCCTTGCTAATGGAAACTGTGCATAATGCAACTTTCCATCCTGGCTATAGTGAAATGTAAAGCCTGTACAAGCACATGTGCAAGTGTGCATAAAGTACTGCCCCCTAAATTCTGCTTTCTATACATGATGGCAGAGAAACCACTTATTTGCTTGCTTACTTACTTTGTCTGTCATACATTGTGCTTAACAGTGTTGCTTTGTCTATTCTAAACATGGCAGGCAGTAGAGGAATATACTAGTTATGTCCCATCTGCCTTTACAGGTTATACCTGCATAGCTTATGAGTTTACATCTACATGGTGTATACTACTGTCTCCTTTATGACTATCACAGCATAACTGTAGGAGTTTAACCTGCACAGCAGGGCTACCTAGCTACTGTTCTTCAATTACACTTTTTTCAAGTATGAGTACCTCATGTGACTTTGAGTAGTCCCTTCATAAATTAATGTAGTAACATTACCAAGTCATAAATCTGGATGCCTGAGTTTGTCATGAAACCGTTAAAAATTAAAATGGGGTATCCTGTAGTGCCCACTGTGAAGGTTGGGTAGAGATGGGTGAAGGCTGCCAGCCTAGCCAAATAGAATTTGATACATAATTCTGGCATTTATAAATATAAATGTAAAATACAGGCTTGTTACTTAAATGAAAGAAAATACTAAAATGTTGAACTTCAAGATTGTAGCAACATTGCCATCTGCTGTAAGGAAAGCTAAATCAAGCATTTCACATCTGTTCTTTGAAATTAAAATAATTTCATTACTGCCTTTGATGTTTTACAAATCATCTCCAGTCCAGCTAGATGAAGGCTTCCTGCCTATTGTTTTAAGGCTAAAGTTAATGACCAGAATTTACATGTGGAATGTCCTTTATTGCTCCAAGTGTAAAAGAATGTAAATGCAGTTTCTGTGTGGCCTGGGAACCAGGAAGGTGTAAAAGATGATGTAATGTTTAGCAGAACTGCAGTTTCAGTTTAAACAGTGAGAACCAGAAATTATTAAGCATTTGTGTCTGACTATTCAACTCAGCACTGCCTTGCTCTGTGTAAGTAAGTTATCATAAAAGTGTGTTTTCTTGTAGAATTAGCTAGGACTATAAAGATTAGACTAAGTGTTTTTCTGTTATGTCAGAAGTGTACTACTGAATAATTTTAAGTTTCTGTGTGATCTCTGAACTCTTGAATGGCACTGTGGTGTAGTAGTATGATCTTGTGTTTTTAATATTTATTATTAAATATTTTTAAACCCTTTTCAACTGTGGTTTATGTAGAGATAAATTAAGCTCTAGAATACATAGCATGCTTATAAGTGATCCTGTAATAAGCCCTTCCAATAAGCCTTGATTGTTTAAGTTACACTAATATTGGATAATAATGTTGCACAATAATGATTGGACACCCTTTTAAGGGCCTTTGGGTAGCTGATAATTATTAGCTGGTGGTGGCAGTAATTACTACCGTATAGTCTGGGTAAAGGGGCACAGCTGTAGAATCTGTGTCAACCTTTCCCAGGAGTGTCTGTGAAGTTGTATAAATACTTATCTCAAAGTTTGTGTGTGTCTGTGTGTGTGTGTGTGTGTGTGTGTGTGTGTGTGTGTGTGTGTGTGTGTGTGTGTGTGTGTGTGTCAGCTACTTGGGCAGGGACACAAAGCACTGGTTGGACAGAGATAGTACTGAAGGTTAGCTTGCCAGCTAGGCTGAGATCTGGACCCTATAGCTGTGCCAATGGGTAGTCTTATTGGGGACCTGGAGAAAAGGGGAGCAACCAGCCCCAGACTGACTGTGATCTCTGTGTGCACTTAAGGGAAATTGTACTTTACTGTGTGTATTTGTTATCCTTTCCTCTTAGTGGTGAGGATTGCGGCTCCTTGATTGCTGGGCCAGGGCACGGGTGTCACACCCACATATCAAGACAAACACAGATTGAAACCTGAATGGAGAGTAATGTGTTCATAAAGCTAGGGTCAGAGGACCACTGGCTTGATTTTCATGTAGTAGGCAATCTCT
Organism: Protopterus annectens; assembly: GCF_019279795.1. Classification (NCBI taxonomy): domain Eukaryota; kingdom Metazoa; phylum Chordata; order Ceratodontiformes; family Protopteridae; genus Protopterus; species Protopterus annectens. The sequence continues at coordinate 493,256,572 of NC_056746.1, read as the reverse complement.
GTTGTAGATGGAATTGTTGTTTGTTAGCTTAGTGCATAAGAGCATTTAGCACTGGTAATGGATTCAATGGTTGAGACTTGTAATGCTAAGTCCCATATTGTAGAGACTGAATTGCTGAAAATCGAGACTTGTTTGTACTAAGTCAGAGATTGTGATTTCTCAGAATATGTCCTTTTTCTTCAAGGTATGGCAGTCTCTGAATTGGTATATATAAGTTCGGGGATGTGATGCTTCAGTTTAAAAGGAGAAGAGCAATGTTCAATAAGTGCTAGTCTCCTGTATTCTCTCACTGTCTCTCTCTCTTTTTTTTCAGAATTCCATCACTCTACATTACAAGTGCAGACATTTCAATATTGAGCTGTCAGGACTTTGTTACAGTACATATCAAAAATGTAGCTAAAGATGCTAAACACTGCCACCCCTCTCAACTCAAAGTTGAGGATCAAAAATCTTCACAAAGTTGAGGATAAAAATAAAAAAAGTCTTCTGCCATCTGCGCTCTTATAACTCTAGCAAGCTGTTTGGCACAGCTGCAACAGTACACTCGCACACTGAGTGTTTCAGCTGTGACTGTAGATGCAATATCAGCATTCAGTTATGAAGCCACTGTATAACTCACTGCTTTGTAAAGCAGTACTTGGCACTGCAGTCAGGCACCATCAGCACCTGGCATTTGTGCACCCTTACAGCTTGTGCCCAGGGCAGCTTCTCCCTTTGCCCCACTATAGTTACATCTGTGGTACATATACATCATATGAATGTGAGAATTCACTTGTAATGTACCCACTGTGCGACACTCTTCCTGTTTCTGATTCACAGCATCTGTGATGAAGAATCATGGTACCCAATTAGTGTAATAAAAGATCCATTTTCAGTGGAGGACAGTACAGTGTGTGTTGTAGCACTTCATGTCTTAAGTGTGTGGTAGGTGGAGATGTTGGTTGTCATACACTAATGAAAGGGGACTATTCCCCTTCCTACTGTGGGCAGAGTTTTGCTTAACAGGAACATTTCTCTCTGCCTTATGCCATTGCAGCACCAGAAGTGTATGCAAATCACTATAAATAAGCTGTATGATTACAGTTGTGCAGCCAGGAAGACAGCTGCAAGACCCACTTTATCTTCAAACGCCAGTTCATCATCTGTTCCTTACTCAAAATCAAAGTTAAAAGTGTCCATAATCCTTGAATTTCATTCACTAAAAGAAAAAAAAGCATGTCCTTCCAGAAACATTTCCTTCCCTCAGTTGATGTCATCCAGTCTTTTTAATATTAATGTGAATGCACAGGCAGATGCACACTTTTGTTTTGTTTTGAACATAAGGCATTATTTAAAACTATTTGAAAAATAAAAATTAACAAAATGTGCTTATAACATCAGGAAAACGGTAAAATAGCTTTGTTGAAATAGAAAAATATTGATGACTTTAATCTATTAAGTATACTGATATTTTAAAGGAAAGTTTCTAGAATTTTCTCTTCATTTTTGTGACTTCACCTTAGCTAACAAAATTGTGCCACTGATGCATTTAATTCTTTCACAGGATCCTGGTTCCACTCCTCTCCTGTCCTGGATGCAGGAATGACTTTGTATTGTTGTTGGCTTGCATCTTTCTAGCTGGAACCCCAGGACTTGCTGAAATGAATTTTTTGATATGTGTGTGATAGTTGTTCAGGCTGTGAATGAATGGCATGGTGTATAGCAGCCTGGCCTCCTCTTTGCTGTACATAAACAGTATCTCTGTAAAAAATCATTTGTATTAGATCTACTGGTTGCAATCCTATAATAGACTGAAAGCTAAGTCAATGAAGCAGTCAGACAACTGCCCTCCTGATTGCAGTCCATGTAGTTGGAACTCCGCTTAAAATCTTGGCTGTAGCCAGGTATACAACTCTTGTCCCATGGTGTACAGCTCTAGTTTTGAGGGGGACAAGTTTTGTCCATCAAAAGAGCGTGGAGTGTTCCAGCTCAAAATGCACATGTGAAATGAAAAGATTGCAAGTGAGCCAGCATAAATAATAAATGTCCAGATTTATATATGCTTGTTGTCTTACAACTATGAATAAAACATTTCTAACAAAGAATTTTAATATATATGCTGCATCTTTTGGGGTCTGGGAAATCCTATCTTAGCAAAACAAGCTGTTAAGATGTGGGTAGTAAGTAATACCACGAGTTTCTGTACACATAAAGGATTACTGGCTTCTCTCCAGATGTGATAGAAACCTTTTAGAAGATGGTGTACAGTTCCAGTGGTCTTCCTGTCCTTTTTTAGTAGCTGTGGCAACATCAAGAGTCTTTGCCAAAACACAAACTCCTTGTTGTGATAACAGTTTTGTACTCTGTGACTGTGGTAGATTTGTCTTTTATAAATATTGTTATAATAAATACCTCCAATATCTTGAGCTGTTTTGCTACAGAAGTGCCATTGGAGATGTTTCATGTGGGATGTGGAAGAGAGGAGTCCTTCCTGCCACAGATGCATTCTTTTTGTTTTAAACAAGAAACATCTTTATTAAATTATCACTTATGACAATCATATATTTATATAAATGAAAACAAACCATATTGACATATTATATGCATCATTTATAATCTATCCAGTCATTGTCCATGAAACATTTACAAAGCTCATTCAATTTGTACCTTCCCTTAAACCTCATTTCTCTTCCTAAACATTATTCTGTATTTATTGTTACCACAAAACCACAATTCCCATTTTCCTATGTAATTTGCTCCTACCCTTTTCTTAAGATCCAGCTTCCAGTTGTTTTATCTTTTGTTACTATATTCACTACATCTAGTACAGTTGGTTTAGACTTTGAGATCCCTTTTCTAGTAATGTTTTTTTGGCAGCCACCAGATTTTAACTCAGTAGGGTCTTACTGTGTCTAAGCAATTCTGATTATGAATCGTAGCTCAAAAAATCATTTCCTTAGTTAACACCAATTTTACTCACCCAGTATTTCTTGTTAGAGCAGTCTGCAGGAAAATTTTAGTCTACCAACTCATTACACTCCCCAAAAATATGTTCCTATTTACCTCTTTACTCCCAAGTCACACCTCCAACATTTGCATCTACCCGAGGAAAAATTCTCTTTTTAACACATCTTACAAAACTTTTTGTTTTAATGAAAACCCTCAAATGAACAAACACACCTCCAGAACACTCCCAAAACTATTAACTTAATACTAACACACAAAAATATGTACATATTCAAGTAATGAAGTTTAACTATGCTAACAGGAACAGTAGTCTCAGATTGACAGCCACACTCAGAGACTTAAATTAACCTAAAACAAAGGTTATTCACGCTAAGACCTAAGGTACACCCTGTGCTTCTACTTCCACTAAGTGCTGCATGTTTTTGTCTCATCTTTATTCCTATCCCATATTTAGAAAACAACTTGAATGTTTGCAAAAACATCTCCTAGCCATTGGAAGAAAGGAGCATTCTGGTTTTATTGCCCCTTATGAGATTGTCTCCATTGAAGCATGAGAAACAGATAACACAGTTGCATTCCACTACACATATTACACTGTAAACATTTATGTACTGGAGGTAAACATTGCTCAGTATTCATTACATTCAGTGTTCTTTAATTTATTTGTTTCCCATTAAAGCTTGTTGCACATCAAGACAAGGGCTTTAATCCTGTCATTCCGCTATGCAAAAAAAGCACATCAGTTTTTCTTGTGTCATGCTGTTTTGTCCAGATTTTCTTCTCTTTTTACATTGCAGTGCCTACATTTCTTAAGCAGAAAGAAAGAAGGAAAAAAAGAAAAATAAGTAAGGTTGCATGTTTACATTAGTATCCCTTGTCTGTTGGGATGCTTGTGAATGTCTTGTCACTGTAACCAGCATTTTTTAAAGACCTTTGAAGAAGTTAATTTAATACATCTAGTATTTTGCAGCCACTAACTGGTGACATAATTGTGTTGGTGTCTTATTTCTTTTGAGTTAGGATTTTACAGCTTTGTTTAGAAAAAATAATTAGACAGGAGTGTGATTTTAACTTTGAGTAGTATAGTCTGATAACTGTCTGTCTGCAGTAGGTACTCTTCTGTAAACATATCTGAACTTAAAGGAGAAAGCATTGGAATGACATAGTTGCTCCTGCGGCAGAAGCTATGCAACATGAAGAAAAGTGCAGAGGACTTGAAGATGTGGTTGTATGATGTGACATTATATAAGAGTCAGACCCTTCCCTATGCGCAGTACAAAAATGTAATATGTGAAACATCCTGGTGTTCTGCACGTATATGTATGTGTATGTATGAACGCACATGCTTATTGTATATGTAAGTGTAAATGTTGATAAAAAAGCATGACTTAAGGAATGAGAGGCTATAATTTGGTATGGACCAATCAAAACTGCACAGTAAGTGATTAATTCTGAACAGCAGACTCCTTCAGCTAGATGTAGTGAAGGGAGTTTAAAAATGCCCATATTTGAAAACTTTTTTTGAAATTCCAATGCAAAGAGGGAAAGCAGATAAACGGGGTCTCATGTTTTGAAGTGAGCCAATCAGTTATTAATAATGACTAACAAATGAGAGTGGCTACAGATGATGAAATGACTAATTGTAAATGAAACAATCTTCAATCCCTTTGGCTACAAGGAAGTTTATCAAAATAAAGGATTTAGACTTAACTGTTGCTGCTTGAGAAGAGCATTAAACTTTTTGCAAGTAAGCCCCAGCATCACTAAGTCAGTGGGTTTGACCAAGATCTCACTGGTAAGTACTAGCAAAGTTAACAGCCTAGGCAGATCAAGCTGGCTAATTTTTTCCGTAATCCTGCTAATTATTTATTCATTCTTTAGCCATTCCCACATGCATTTTTTTTCATTTGGGACTTTATTATGGGAGCACTTCATTTAGTACTGCTTGAAAGATTTTTGGACTTGCATACTTAATGAATTTATTTTCAGCCTTGTACACCAATATCTAAAACTGCATTCCTATGGAAATTAATTTCCCTAACATTAGAATATCGCATAATTCCAACCTTTTATATATTAGCACACCTCCACAATTATGGTTAACTCTTTTTGCCTGGATGATTTATATTTCCATATTCTGCAGTACTACAGGTAATATTCTTGGTTTACTTGTCATTTTAGGCTTCAGGAGTTGTATAGCCTGGAATTATTAGCAGTTTTAGTAGGATGTAGATCTATGATCAGATGTCTGAATAACATTCTCTCCCTTTAATTTGCCTATTTTTTAATGAATGGTCACTGTTTACGTGTAACTTTACCAGTTTTTCCTTTCACACAGAGTTCATACTGCCATATTTCTGTTCAGGGTAACAAACCTGTGTTGCATTAATCCTTACCCAGACTACAACCCCTTTCTAAGCATTTAACTGTGACAAGCAAGCAAACTATCATTTAACATTTTAGTTGTTTAGGCTGTTAACTTTGCTAATTCTGCTGTGATCTTACTCAAATGCCTAAAATCAGCAGTCTTCCCCCTGTCTGTTCACTAATGATGTGGAATAAGCTGTTAACTTTGTGAGGGTTCAGCTCTGACACACATTTTCTTTGCATGATTGCGAGACCTGATGCTAGATGCAGGTTAAGTAAAATCAGCTGGAATGAAAACAGGTGACCAATTTTTTGAGAAAGGCTATCAGTGAAAACTGGAAACTGACACCGAGTTTCAACTTTAGAAGATTACACTAAATAAATAAGGTTATTAGTGATGAGAAAGAAAAAACACGTAAATGTAAAGTTATAATATTGAGTTTTTAATGATAAAAAAATGTTTTCAAATTTTAATCAAAGCTGTTTGAGAAGGTATTTTTTTCATGTAGTACATTGGAAGTTTTTTGGCATGCATCATTTGAACTCTGGAGGATATCCAATTACTAAAAATGGATTTTTGTTCTGATTGCTTTATTTTGATATTGCACTTCTGTCACTGTGCACCTTTCTTCTGCATTTTTAACAATTTATTTTCTTTCTTATAGGACTTTAAAAGCATCTGAACAACCAGTGGCCAAAGGAGTGTGCAAGTGCTTCTGCCGATCAAAGGGACACGGATTCATCACTCCTGCTGATGGTGGACCTGATATATTTGTGCACATCTCAGAGTAAGTGTCACATCATGTATATTCAGATTGGTTCTTAAGAAAGCGTGGTGTTTTTCTGTTCCTTAACCTTTAACTTGATATACAAGATCTGCCTCCTACTTGCCGTGTCTCAGGCTGTGCTTACTGAACTATAAGCCTATGTGATGTAGGACCCCAGCAAATTATTTTTGGCAAGTTTGCTGTAGCTGTTTAATACGTATGTACACTCCTCAGAGTAAGTGTCAAATCATTTACATTCAGAGAGGATGTTTCTTGGGAAAGAGAACAGCATTGGGTTATAGTCCTGAACTTTCCACTATATATTTGAACTGTGTCTCCAGTTAGACTAGACTTTAAGTGTAGGTCTGTATGGTCTAGGAGCACAGTAGGTAATTTATAGGTAGCCTTCTAGAAGATGGCATTGATGTTTGAACTTTGCTGTGTTCCTCTCACCCCCCCCAGCACACACAAAGTAATCTTTCTTACATATTCTGTTAGGTTTTTTTGCCTGCTTTCAATAAAGATCCCACTAAAACCATTTTGGTACTGTACTACCAAGTAGTACCACTACTGTACTGTACTACAAAGTACCATAGATTCAGCTGTAGAAAGCACTTTATGGTTGTAGACCTGCCGGTTTGTGGGTAACAATGGATGCTTGCTGTGCAGTGGTCCAACACTTTGTTGCATTCTTTTGATACCCTTGTACTTCAAATATCTCAAGTCCCTATTGGCAAAAAGTCTGTTGGTCAAAGACATTCAGTAAACACAAGTCAACTAAATTTGTACTTTTGGCAAAAATCAGCATATTGAAATGTTATCTGTTCTTCATTCTTCTAGGTTTTGCAGCCTTAGAGTTTGAGTGGGAGCAGTGGGAGGAGGTTTTTCTTGTGTGGGGGATATAGGCGAGATGAATGTTCCTTGCATGGGGGATATAGGTGAGATGAAGAAAGTTGTGGCAGTTTGCATCAAGCACCATTTTGGACGGGTGGTCTGAGCTTGAATATTTTTGGCCATTCGGTAGGTACTGATACAGGCAATATTCATCCCAACCTTTTGAGGGGTTTGTTTCTTAAGCAAACTATGGTATAGTACATGGTACATGGCATGAAGCATGTGCATTTCACTGGTTCCACATTTCTTTCAGGCTGCTCATTCTGTTCTGAACTCTTACTTTGCTGTTAGAAATTTCCATGTAATACACAAAATGTTAACCACTTGTTACAGTAAGCATATCAGGACCATCCCAAGCACAGCAGGCTCTGTGTAGTACACAGCAAGGCATCACTAGGTTAAGCAGTGCCAGTGTTTAAACTCAGTGGCTTAACACTGTCAGTGACAGAAACTAAAGACCTTTGCTATTCCAGCTCTTGGTAACCAAAGATTCAACCCAATGAAAAGATCAGGCAGGACACCTTTTTAGAAATACCAACCAAGTACAAGAAAGGTCTAAGGTGAATGATCTGAACAGCAGGCGTTTAATCCTGTTTTCTATTCAAGGTCCACCTCTGTCTCGGAGGATTCTACTTCTTCCCCTAGTTCATCATTCTCCATTGAGGTCTCAAGTTCCCTAGCACTGAGAGTGGGAGATTACAGCAGAGTGTCAGATTTCCAGCACCTGCCCATTAGGGTAAAACTTGATTTATATATATACCACCTAGGTGCTCAGGTAGAGGTGGGTCTGGGTTCAGAAAGTAAGAGCAGCACCCTGGATGCCCAGTGTCAGTGTAAGTCTAGCATGTTTACTTGATATAGCCTCCATTTGACTCTGAGTGATGTGTCAGTTGTTGGGAAAGGGTGAAGAGTATCCCATCAGGGTCTTCTTTGGCCACTTTTGAGCCTGATTTTTTTCTCTGCAACAGTTTAACTTTGAAGATATGTTCAGTGAGTAATAGCAGATGATTGAGGGGTTGTGAGAGAGAGAGAGAACCATTTACAAGGCATCTATTGATTCTCTATACAATGTCGGACAAGCCCTGACTAATAGTGTGCATGTGACGTTCATGTCAGGTTTACTGCATCAGATTCACTGCCCATGTCCACTGTTGATTGCAGAAGTTCAAGAAAGGCAACTTAAAATACTACACCTACAGCCTTTTCTTCAGACTCGGTCAGTCTGTCAGCTTTAACAAAGTGCTTATATTTTTAAATACTGTACAGTCAGTAAAAGTGCAGAGATAAAAATACAGGATCAAACAAGTAACACAAAAATTAAATAGCAGTGAAAAAAACACATGTAAGTGTTGAGCTCCATGGTGAAAAAATTAAAGATTTTAATTGGAAGTAGCGTGTGTATTAATCTTTGAGAGTCAAAATGAAATAAACTTGCAATCCAAGATAATCAAGACAGCAAAGTACTTCACTTGAAAAGATGGAACTTAAGTGCTGTATGTTGTCTTGCTGACCTTTGTGTTCAAGGGCACAATGAAGTGTAACAAACGAGTCACAAACAGTTCAGAAATATGTTATCAATATGAGGCACAACATGATGTTTTTTTTTTTTTAAACACCTTTATTAAACTATCACTTTTGCCTTAAGCAGTACCTGTCACTGGACTTGCTGGGCTCATGTCATCATATGGGCATGCAGCAACACTGTAAGGGTACAACCATTACCTACATGGCAACAAGCCCCCTGTTTACCTGTCCACCTTAGATTGTGGCAGCCATCTCCAACCACAGACCCATATCACCATCCATACAAATCTCTACATGCCCCTAGCACATACCTACACTCTCCCTCCTGGAAGACATTGCTTCATGATTCCTCTGTCCCTCATTGTTTGTCTCCTCCACTGCCCAGGTCATTAGTAAAATGTAAATCATCTAGGGCATAACTAGGACGTCCCCTGTCACCATGGAGCCAGCATACTTGCCATCTCTTTCTGCCCTTCACTGCAGTTGGCTGCTCTTCTAGTGATACACCCTCTTTATCGACTCTGCCCAGTGCAGATCCCAGTGGTCCAGTATCTCTCTATTCTTCCATTAGGTAGGTATAATGAAACGTTGATGTGTTACATCAGTCTTTCCTTCTGCCACCCTGGTTTCTCATACGTTTCTTTCTTGGACATTATTTTGTGAATCAGGCTGTAAAGAGATTGTCCACCTTGCCTAAGTCCCTGGATCAGACAGCTGTAGTATGACTGCTGGCACACTGCCAGGCTCTTTGTATGGCGTAGCATACTTCCAGTGCCAAAACTATTTCAGCCAGAGCAGCTGCCTTTGGGCATCCATCTTTAAATGGTAGGTTTTCATGACTCCCTTCTTAAATGTGAAAGTGAAACAGACAGCCTTGTATGCTGCTGTGACACTCCACCACTGGACCAGTAATCAAGGAGCCTCAGTCCTTACCACTGGCAACAGTGGGGGATGTACATTGGGTGGATGACAGGTACACACACAGTATTTCCAGATGCAGCTCTCTGCATCAAGTGCAATTTCCTTTAAGAGCAGACAGACACCACAGTCAGTCCGGGGCTGGTTTCTCCCTTTTTCTCCAGATCCTCAATAAAACTCCCCATTGGCACAGCTGTAGAGTAGCGATCTTAGCTGAGTGGCCAAACCAAGACCTCCAGCACCCTCTTTGTCCACCCAATGCTTTGTGTCCCTGCCCAAGTAGCGGACACACACGCACACTGTTTGAGGTTTGATTTACACACACACACACACACACACACACACACACACACACACCTGGGAAAGGATGGCACAGGTTTACTAGCTCTGCCCCCTTTTGCCCAGACTATAAGATAGTTATCATTGCCACCCGTCAACTCTTATCAGCTACTTTAAGGCCCTTAACAAAGGGTAACCAATCTTACTGTGTAATATTAATATTATTACAAATGGTAGTTTGACCAAGAGCAAGCCCATTAGAAGTGGCCCACAGTGTCACCAAATACATATGCAAGTACTCTCAAAACTTAAATATCTCTACAAAGATCAGCCACAATGAAAGGTTTAAATATATTTAATAATAAATAATAAAATAACAAGACAATACTAAAAATATATTTACAGTGACATCAGAGTTCAAAACCATAGGAAGTGTTTAAAACAACATCGCAGAACAGTCTCAAATAAATAAAGAAAAACATCAGAACTATCCTTCACTATATTCCTGACTGAATCTAAGAAAATCACTGTACCCTAGTTATCTTAAGAGCAAGGCAGATGTGGTGAGTGGATCTTCTTAAGTTGTTGTCCGGTCCAAGGCAGAATGCCCTCTCTCTCAGAGAGTTCTCAAATTAATATCTCAAGCATTACTGCTGGAATAGCTTGCAGAATGACATCATTTCTTGTCTTCTGACTCTATCACATGTGAAACCCCCAATGCTGGAAGCTAGCAGTATTTGGCATCTACCTGTGAAAATACATAGACCTCAGATCTTTGGCAGATGCTGGATGTCATAAAATAGTTGCATTCCTTCACATTTCAAACCTAGTAATTATTTCACCTTAAAAACAACAAAGAAAACTCCCTAGTACAGACATTCTGTTTATAGCTGCCAGAAAATAATTTAATTTCAGCTATTTTTCTGAAGTTAACCTCATGTATTCCAGTTTCCACTGTTAAAATGTATACATTTAAACAGTTACAATAGTGCATGTGTATTCCTCTTCCCTTCCAGTAGGGTACACTGTGGATCCATTTTAAATACAAGCATTTTACAAATACCCTTTTTCAGCACACGTCTGTACAAACAAGTTTGATATACACATAACATACAGTTCTAATACAGTTGTAACACAAGCATCTTATATAAATAATGTTGATATTCTCAAATAACATACAATTATTTACAAAATTCCAGATAGCTGTGCTGGCAGTATCTCCCTTTGTCACAACTGCTATCAGAGGTGAATATCTTTTCAGGGAAGTTTACACAAAAACCTGTAGTAGACTTCCATGGAAAGAATTCAATAGTGTTTCTCTCCTCAATGTGCTTTTGCTTACCCAAAATGAAGACATCCTGAAATTGGTAAAGGCAGACCAAGTGACGCCCTCCATTTCCACTTCCTGTTTCTGGTGTCAAATCTTCCAAGAGGTGTTCTGCCCACCCAGACTTTGTTTGTATTCATGTAGGCACTTAGTAATTTTTTTCCATTTCTTACCAAACTGAAGAACAGTCAGTCTGGATAGTGGGATGTGAAACATTATCCAGAGGGAGAAAGATTTGGATGTGGTCAGTGGTCCTCCAGCTTGTCCTCTTTTACTGTACATGTCTTTGTCAAAAGAGTTGCTTGTTCATTCACAGTCTGTGTTGGACAGCTGACTAATAAAGGTAGTTTGACAGGCAGGACAAGGTGAAGAGTGGTATTCCTGCATTTTTCATTGTTTCTAGGAGCCATTGATTTTTTTATTTTTTATCTTTTGTTGACTGGATTAATCCCACTAGGCTAGTAGCCTCTTTTCAGGGGAGACCCACTGTGGTATTTATACTACTAGGGAAAATTTGGTCATGGTATCAAGGAACTTCCCCTTCTCTTTTCAGTAGGTGCCATGGGATATTTTACATCCACTTGAGCTACCACCAACTCAAAGAGATAGGGCCTCGGTTTATTGCCTCATCTGAAGGATGACACATGCATTCCCTTTATGCTGCACTGCAATGTTGGCAATCGATCTACCTGGTGTGGAAATGGAGCCTTCTGTACCAAAGGCAAGTGTGTTACCTGTTGTACCACTGACACTGCACACACTGACACTGAATACTTCCAATAAATAAGCCATGAATTGAATACTTTTATTAAATAAGCAGTGATACATGTGGATTGTCAGTGATGGTTTATTTCAGCTTGATTTCAACGTTTTCATGAGCCCTGCAAATGTAAACGTTTTTAAATAATGATAATCTTGACATTTTGTACATTTTAATAAATATTGCAAACATGGCTATCATAAAAGTGTTTGTGGTGGTTTTGTCCATCATGACATGAACATACATAATGCCTTGTAGTTTATATGAATGTATTATTTAGAAATATTAGTAAAAATGCTGAAAACTGCACATTTTTGTAAATAGGCATAATAACATTTACTGTCTTGCAAATCATACATGAAGCATAATGTCTGAATTGTCAGAGTAATGTTTGTTACTGTGACAGTAAAGGGTACTGCCAGCCATGCCAAGGAGAGGTAGGGCAGTTGATGTATGACTTGTGCCAGCACAGCTAGTTGGAGTTTTGTAAATAATTGTATGTCATTAGTATATCAGACTGATCTGTACAGATGCTCATGCTGAAAATGTATTTGTGAGCTTTGCTTGTGTTAATTTTGTTAAAATGTATCAACAGTGCACCCTGCTGAAATGAAGAGACATGTACATGTATTAAGGTGTCTGAATTAAATGTATATGTTTTAATAGAGGACACTGGCACAGCGAAGGTTAACCAGCTGGCTTATTTTAAAGAAAAATAAAGGAAATGTAAATAAGTTGTTAAATCATTGAATGGTACCCCACAGTGCTGAGTAGGACCGAAGATGCTGGGCCCGGGACAGACCTTTGTCATTAGCTCAGTGAAAAGTGGGGAGGCCTCCAGGCACTGCTATAAACATTTGGATGCATATTGCAGCCGTCTATGTTCTATTCCTGTCTCAAACTCCAAAAGAAGATATTGTGGAAACCTAGAGTCAGGTGACCAGATGAGGTTATTCTGCAAGTCATCTTAGATATTCTATTTTACAGGGAGTAATCTCAGAATATAGAGTATTCTGTTTTTGGAGCCTGACTGGAAAGACTGCTCACGTATTTCATCTTGCCTTGCACGAGTAAGTTATTAGGGAACAGTAAATTCTCTTAAATTCAGTCAGGAATATAGTGAAGCTTAGTTTAGAGATTGTTTTTCTTTATTTGTATGAGTCTGTCCATCCATGTTGTTTTCAGTATTTTCTGTGTTTGAACTCTGTGGTTTACTTTGAATTAATGTTCAGTTTTTTCATGTACATTTATTATCTATTATTAAATATATTTAGTACTTTTATTGTGGCTGGTTCTTGTAGAGAGTGGACCTAACCTTTGAGAGTACTTGTATTTATTTGGTGACACTGTGTGGGCCACTGCAGAAGACCTATCCATCTTGGTGAACTACTACCATTTGTATTAGTATTAATATTACACATTATAATTGGACACCCTTTGTTAAGGGCCATAGAGTAGCTTATTGTGGAGTGTCTGGTGGCAGTGAGTCTACCTTATAGTCTGGGCAGAAGGGGGCATAGCTAGTAAATCTGTGCCAGACTTTTCCAGGTGTGTGTGTGTGTGTGTGTCAGCTACTTAGGGCAGGGACATGAAGCACTGGGTTTACAGAGGGGGTGCTGGAGAACTTGGCTTGGATACTTGGCTGAGGACCTAACCTTACAGCTGTACCAGTAGGGAGTCTTATTGGAGATCTGGAGGGAGACATATAGAGACATCCAGACCCTGGGCTGAGTGTGTTCCTGTGTGCTCTTAAGGGAAATTGCAATTGATGCAGAGAGGTCTGCATCTGGAAATACTGAGTGTATCCATTTGTATTCCAAGTTCACATCCCTCTCCAGTGTCAGTGGTGAGGATTCAGGCTCTTTGATTACTGGCTCAGCGTGGGGAATACACCTAGTGGTGCCCATCACATACTGGTAGTAATGGTGGGCATCACAGTTACGTGTGACATAGACGTTCACATGATGCATTAAGCAACACATTTTTATTGTCAGTGTAGTCAGTAAGTAATAAAAAGTTTAAGATGACAAAAGACATATGGATAAACAGGAAACCTGAACATGTCAAGAAGAAGTTGTTCTACAATTCAAATGGAGTCTACTAGCTGTAAAAGTTAGAAAAAAGATGTATGTGTAGACCATAAGGTGGAAAAGCAGGGTGAGTCGTGAATTTGCATTCACTGAAACCTTTTGTTGATCGATTCATCTTAGATGTTTTGTAGATTTGTATCCACCTAGTATCTTTGTTTGGTGCATTGGGTTGTTCAATTTATGAAGAGTAAAAAAATGTGATCCCCACAATGACATTGAGGCATAGGTCCCAAGCCGTGAAATGGGGCCAAGCCACCTCCACTTTCCTTCCTACCCCCACTGGAGTACCCCAAGGTTCCATACTTGGCCCACTGCTATTCAATATCTTTATTAATGACTTCCACAAAGCCATTCCTAATACCAAAATTGTGCAATACGCTGACAATTCCACTTTGATCTGCTGTGCCACAAACCTAACAGAGCTCCAATTTCTGACACAAAATGCCTTCTCAACCACCGAAAACTGGATGCTCCAAAATCACCTCTCACTAAATGCCAACAAAACTAAGAGCCTTCTATTCACCCCCTCAAAATCCTCCCCTCTTGATAAAAGCTCACTTCAAATTACCAGCCTTAACAACTCCACTATCGAGATTGTACCCTCTGCCAAACTTCTTGGTGCCACAATTGACGATCAACTAAAATTTAACAGTCATATCCAGCTAAACATCAAGAAAACACATATACAACTTGGCCTACTTTACAGAAACAACCACTTCCTCTCTCCTTCCACCAGACTAACTCTTGCCTCTACCCATCTCCTTCCCTTTCTAATGTATGGCGCTTCTCTGCTCACTAATTTATCTTCCACACTTACCTTCAAACTGGAAGTATGTTACAACAAATTCTCCATATTTGCCACCAATGCCAAATCCTCCTCTCATCACTGCACCTCCCTTCACTATTTATACTGGCTTGAATTCTCCAATTAACTTGACTTTCTCCAAATTACCACAGCCCACAAATTATTGTTCCAACCCACTAAATGCCCTGCACTATCCAGTATACTACAACCATATACCTCCCTCAGATCCCTTAGATCTTCTCACCAAAACCTGATCACCGTTCAAAAACCCAAGTGCCCAGCTGGTCAGCTTTTCTTATCCTTTACCCTAGCTAAAAAATGGAATGCTCTGTCCTCCTCTCTAAGGACCTGTAACAACCATAATAACTTTAAAACACAACTTCATTCCTACCTCTACCTAAACAGGAAATGCAACTGCACTCTTCAGCCCATACCTGTCAAGCTATCCTCCCCCTTCACTCCGGGCTAACCTTCTTACCTTCCTAACCTCACTCTCAATTCCAGATCGTATATGTAACTAAATAGTAAAATCTAGCTATTATGCTATATGCTTGTTTTTTTCTCCTGAACAAAAATTGTTTGTCTTTATTCTTTTTGAAGAAACCTGTTGTTTGTATTGCAAACTATCTTTGAAATTTTCATGTTAATAAACTTTGTTCTGTGGAGCTTTTCTCCCCGGGCCTCCACTGAAAACGGACCCCCAAGCCCAGTGGACCTCCCTGGTAATCAAACTGGAATAAATAAATAAATATTCTTGACCTAAAGCTTGGGACACAGCATAAAGAAAGCTCTTGTTTGTCAAGGAAAACATCAAGGCGGACTGTACTTCATGGTTAAGTGCTATAGCAATATCTAACGACTGGGTGTGATATACTGAAGATTTAGGCTATGTTTACACATTGAAGTTTCATTCCTGCAAACCTCCGATGATTGAATACTGGACAACAAATGTTCATTCATCAAACATTCACTTCAGCAAATGTGTGAGACAGAGAAAGTAACTAGTTGGCCAACATTTCCTCGTCAGACACACTGCAGTATTTTAAACACCCCAGGTGGGAGGCTGCACCCCCCCACACACACCACCAACTATATATACCAACTCAGAGACCACACTACAGTGGGGAAAAGGGCATGGAAGTAGCTGGCTAGCATCAGGGAATTTGTCATTTTTCCCACTGTAGTGCAATCTCGGAGATGGTCTATATAGTTAGCGGGGTGGGGGCACAGCCCCCTACCTGGGTGGTTTTGAAATACTGCAGTGTATGTAATGGGAAAATGTTGGCCAACTAGTTACTTTGCCTGTCTCACACATTCTCAGAAGTGAGGATTCGATGAATAAACATTTGATGGGTAGTGTTCGATCATCAGAGATTTGTGGAAGTGAACCTTCGGTGAGTAAACATAGACCCAAAGATCAGAGCATGATTAAACAAAGGCAACCATTGGTAAATCTTCAGTATTCCACACCCATCTTGTATCTTGTACAATGTCTTTGTATTATGGCTGAGTGGTGTTCTTCCTCCTTCCTTAGATATCCTGCTGCTTTTTTGATGTACTGCGCATACGTGTGGGACTTGAGTTCCCACACTTAAGCAGTACACCAGTACTGTGGAAAGGAAGCAATAGAGAAAGGAAGCTTTCCTTTGCTCCTTTTAAAAAAATAAAAAAGGTTGAAATTTGGACAGTTTAGAGGTACGAGACAGACAGGACGGAGAAAATACAAGGAAAGTCAGGTACAATTCTTTAGTTTTGAATAATGTACCTGATTTTCCTAGTATTTTCCTCCATCCTGTTTCTCTCATACCTCTGGACTGTCCGGATTTCTAATTTTATTATTATTTTTTATGGCGAAGAATGCTTAAAAAGTTATAGCATATATTAATGGAAGAAAGTCCAGGCGACCTGTCTTTTTCCATTGGTATATGCTCGATTTACAACAGGCACACTGATTGGGCTTACCAATCCGTGTGCTCATTTTTGAATGTTAATGGTCAGTCATTGTATGATGTATAATAATCAATACCTTATGGAATGTTGGAGCTCTGTGAGTGGAAGCCTCTCCATTTATTATTCCACTGATGTTCGACACATTTACTTCCAGGTGCACAGCCCTGAAATCCCAGACAGACAAGTTAGTACCTCACAACACTGAATCATCTGTTGTAGCCATATGAAAAAAAGTCCAATTTATTGCATGTTATTTTTGGTAGATTACCAGCAGAAGTATAAAAGCTTTTTGATCTCGTAGCATTTCCAGATTGCTGTTGTATGCTTGAGCATGTGTTTGTGAAAAGCGTTACTACTAAGTTGGAGTAAATTTTCCTCGTCTTGTTACACTATTTGCAAATTACTGTATTCTAAAGAGATGCTCATGTTTGCTTATCTTAGTCCTTTCTCATTGATAAAAACATTTATTTTTAATAAATGTGGAAGATGGTACATTTTTGCTTGGTGGGTCTCAGTTATATATTTTTAGCTGTGTTTGTGTCTTGACTGCTTCCTGTTAGTGGTAATGTAATGTAGTCCAAGAAAGCAGTATCTGCTTTTTCTTAAAGTTGAATTTTAGTTTAGTTTATTTTGAGGATGTGAAAGAACTGGTTCTGTGTGGCCCTTTTGACTCACAATCTCTTTATAACATTTATAACAGTTTCAGTGTTGCTGGTCGTATAATGATTTGTCATTTCTTAAAACATTTACTGTATTCCATTGTCATTCTTACCTTACTGACATGCCACTAAATTAGATGTACTTATGTGCTGTAGTGGAATCTCAGAGCTCACGAGTCAGGAAGTGGATAAAATGAGGTTTCATTTTAACATTTTCCATTTTCTAACAGTCAGGTAGCATATGTAGAGCATAACTTTCAACTGTCCAGATTTTTGCATCATATTTTTGGTCCGTTCCACATAAAATTTGAGTTTGTCTCGCAAATCACTGAGAGCTAAAGTCACTAAATAATGACATACATTAGAGTTTCAGACTTCACATCCTTCAGAAAATGCACAATAACACAAATCTTGTTATCTTAGCAACTTTCTAAGGACAATATTTAACATCTTTTCCTATTTTAGGCCTTTGTTCCCCCATTATTTTAAACTCTGTCTACGCAAAATTAAAACAAAAAAAAAAAATTTGAAAACAGTGTATATATATATATATATATATATGTGTGTGTGTGTGTGTGTTGTGTGGCATGATTATTAAATAATGTATTAGGTGAAGGTAGGTTTGAGTTGATATATTTATATATACTAGATATGAAGTAGTTGCCAAATACATTACCAGTTTATATGTTCATAGATTTAATGGATTGATCTCATTGGGTCATTCTCAGTAGCTTTTGTGTTGCCCATCATTTTATTGATGGTGGTCCAGAAAGCCGTAGGGTTGTGTTTGTTTTCATTTTGCATCTTTAAATAATTGTCTTTCTTAGCTAGACCTATTTGTTTTCGGCAACTGTTTCATATCTGTCATGGAGTCTCCACTGACTTTGTAGGTTTTCTAGTCTCTGCACTGAGATTTTATTAACTTTCTGGTAGGTTCATTAGTTTAAGAAATGGATATTTGTTGAAAAAGTGTAAAAAAAATACTAATAAATATATCTAGAGCTTAGAGGACTTCTTATACCTCTCAGCTGTCCAGATTTTTGCCTCATATGTTTGATCTGTTCATCATAAAATTTGTGGTTTCTGGAGAATCATTGAGGATTGAAGTAATTGAATAATGACAGACATTTGAGTTTCAGACTTATATCCTTCAGAAAATGTGTAGCAATGCAAAACCTGCTATTGAAGTAACTTTTTAAGTTTATAGCAGTAATACTTAAAATCTGTCCCTGTTTTTTGGGCCTTTGTCCCCGCATTATGTTTGACTGTGTCCAGATTTCTTGCACCTTAAGAGGTTGTGAGGCATGCTTCCGGTAATGGTGGCAGAGTGAAGGCAGTTTCATTATTCCGCCCCTACGGACATAAGAGGCTGCATTTGTGAACCAGCATTTTTGGTACAAACATGTACTTAAACTGGAAGCCCAATATATAGAGGGGAAACAGATGCCAAAAACAATCAGGCAATTGATCACCCGATGGAAGACATATGACTTAAAAGAGAAAATACTAACAAGTCTATTCTGACCAGGGAAAAACACTAGGTTGTGGTGATACCAGGAGTTATGTAGTCCACGCTTTTACACCAGGAGCAGCAGGAAGGGCAGCATGTATATCCAAGTGATGGAGTACCATGCAAGGAAATTAAAATGTTGGTCACTTTACCCAGCTTTTTTTTTAAATAATGTTCCCAGCATGCCATACAAGTGTATTAAGTCATTATGAGGAACGTTCCTCATTTTGGGTCTTAAAAAGTTCATGTTCATAGGTTCATAGGTTCATAGGTTGGTACTAGGCTATCAGCCCTAGGGCCTATACAAGCCTAGCCATAACAATTCCCTGGCTATTTCTTCCCACATTATTTACTTTCCTGGACCCCTGTCTAGCAGGGCGACTGACGTGATCCCTGGGGTGAATTTCCTTTCTCCCATCCAATCGTCAAGGTTCCTCTTGAAGAGGTCCAAAGAGGCACTCTGCTTGACATGTATGGGCATTCTATTCCAGAGTCTGGGGAGTCTCTGGGTCAGGAACCTATCCCTCCAGCATGTTTTGTTTATTGTGATGACAAGGTTTAGATCCCTGGGCGTGTAGCTCTGAGGGATTGGGATTTATTTAAGTGTAGCATGTCCAACAGCTCTGGGTTTGACATGGCCTTGTATGTTAAGCAGAGATCGCCTCTGAGTAGACGATATGCGACAGAGTATAGCTGGAGTTTTTAAAGGCGGTCAGCGTAGGGCATCTGCTTTAGGCCTGTGATTCTTTTAGTGAGGTATTTCTGAGGCCTTTCCAGTTGTTGCAGATGTCTTGAGAGGTACATACCAAATGGGGCGTTGTATTCTATAATGGGTCTAATGAGGGATGAGTACAGTGGGACAATGACCTCCTTTTTTCTGGATGAAAAGCCCTTCGTGATGAGGTGTGCCACATAGAAGGATTTCCTGACTGTTGTAGCGATGTGGTTATCAAAGGTGAGACCACTGTCCACCTGTGTCCCTAAGTCTCTTATTACACTTTCTGTGTTTAGTGTACTGCCACCTATATGGTAATTCATGGATACATGTTTTTTCCCAAAGGGGATAACAATACATTTCTTGGCATTGAGCTTGACCCCATGGCTCTGGCACCAAGCATCTGTTTCTGTAAGGCCCTTTTGTAGAGTATCCACATCATTTGGGGATTCAATAATGGCTCCCAGTTTGCAGTCATCTGCAAACTTTGTTAGCCAGAGTCCCTTAGTGTTGACCTGTACTTCAGAGAAGTAGATGCCAAACAAGAGCGGCCCCAGGACTGAACCCTGAGGTACTCCACTTGTCACTTGTCTGGAGCTGGATTTGGAGTCGGCTACTTTTACAGTGTGGGTTCTATCAGTAAGCCATTTAGCAACCCATTGGGTGACATAGGGATTAATGCCCAACTTAGTAAGTTTATCTATGATTCCAGAGTGGGGATGGTGTCAAAGGCCTTGGCAAGGTCTAGATAGGCTGTGTGGACCACCTTACCCTTGTCTATGGCTCTGGAGACTGATTCAAAGAAGTCAATCAGGTTCAGGAGACAAGATCGGCCCTTCACAAACCCAAACTGGGTGGGGTCCAGTGTTTGAAGGTTGCCAATGTCTTTGTTTATAAGTTCCATGATAATACGCTCCATGGCCTTGCAGATAAGGCTTGTCAGACTGATGGGACGGTAGTTTCCGGGATCCAAGGTGGATCCCCTTGTGGATTGGGATAACTGTAGCTCTGCGCCACTCAGTGGGCACGAAACCTGAGGTGAGGCTATGATTAAACATGACACTTAGGTGAGGTGCCAGTTCATATTGTAGTTCATGTAGTACACAGCCCGGGATGTCATCTGGTCCCATGGATGCTGTATTCTTGGCTTTAGAGAGTGCGTTTTGTACCTGTGTGGCCGTTATTACTGGAATTTGGCAATCTTCCGGTATTGAGATGGGCCATTTAGGGGGTGAGAGGGGGGAGAAGTTGGCACTGAATCAATCTGCCAGGATATTGGCAATATCCTTCGGATCAGTATATTTAATGCCATTCTGTTTTAGCTCAGAGCAGATCTGAGCATTGCCATTTAGATTCTTGACATAGTTATAGAATGCTTTGTGGTTGTCTTTGGAATCTTTGGCAATTTTATTTTCGTTCTTCAAAGTTCCACATTGAAAGGGTCTGTCACACATTCAATGCTTTTTTTTTTCAACTGATATCCATGGTAAGTAGAACTGAATAATATTAATTCATCAAAAGAACCTTTAAGTAAAAAGTAACACATTTTAACCATCCTGTGAGCTTCCTAGTTGAAATTTTTAGTAAGCTGTTAGTAAGTGTTCCATAATTTGCCCATTTGAGCCATGTTATGAGAGGTAGTGTTCATCATTTTGGAGATGGAAGGTTGAGAACTATGGTTCCCAGAAGGAGTAAAAACTTATACAGTTGCAGAAGAAGTTCTGAGCTCCCTCACAGCCTACAAGCTGGACACCCAGAAGTAACCAGGCAACTGGAACCAAGAAATGTGCAGCAGCTACATTGATTAATAAAAAGGTTAGTTAACAAGGGTGTTTCCATTTGTGCTTGACCCACCTATTCACCACTGAGATTTGCTATTTTTCTTTTTATTAACCTGTTTAAGTAGCAACAGCCGAAGAAGTAAAGACAGACATCAGAAGTGAGATTAAAAAATTGATCCATCAAGGTGATGTTAAACAAGGAAACTTTACTGATTATATTGGGACATCTGGCTATGTTAAACAATAATAAAGGGAATAATATTTTCTCAGAGAAGTAAAAATGAAGTATGCCAAGGACCATGGGTATGTATGGTTTTGCTGACTTTAGAATACGGTATATAACTGAAAAGTTCCAGCAGAAGCAACTCCCGTAACCCACATTATCTAATTGTAAACATAAACAGGGCATTTTTTCAAATGAAATTTTTTCTCAACATTTTAACACTGGCAGCAAAATGATCCTGCTCTGCCCTGAACCTTTATATTAGTAGGTAAGAAAGCAACTAGCTGTGAATGTAAGAAGGTAGACCCCTCCAACATGAACTGTGGTGAAGGAAATAATAACACAGCTATATAATCAAGTGAGATTAGTAACAGACTAGGCACAGATCAAGAAACTGCATTCAAAATGGCATAAATGGCTAAAGGTAATAGAAATCACTTGACTAACTCTCCATTTTCCATTGTCTAGCCTAAGTAAGAGAATCCCATAAGAAATAAAGAAGACCCCCCCCCATTGCACCGAATCTATTGGAAAGTTTACATTGCAGAAACAACTAGCGAACCCCCTGTGGATTATACAGACTCTGGGTTCGTAAAAGATTGCAGCATAATTTGCTGACTGCAGAAATAAATTTGACTTAACCTAAATTTTGCATGTGCATGCTTGGATTGTCCTGTTGTAGTATAATTCCTATATATGAGACACAGATTGCAACCCCTAGCTCTGAGTCAGGATCCATTATCAATAAGAAAATAAAGAATTTTAAGGACTCAGCTGCTAGGGAGGAAAAAAATATGCATCCCAGGGGAAGAGTGCACAGTGAATGTTTAGTTCTTGTTGAACAGTCAATAAAGTTTGTTGGGGAGAAAAGTATATGTACAGTTTTTTTGTGCAGTTATAATATGATGAACTATAGACCACTTAATGGCTGACAACTCTAAGAATATGTCATATGGAATTTTGTACCGATTAAGAGTCAGAATGTTTTTTTGCAGTGGTGGGGGAGTACAGAGCCATACCTGGCTCATCTAGCACCTGGTATTGGTCCCAATCTGGTGTCCCACCCTCTCAGCTCTTCACTTGAAGAGCAAAAAAAAGGTATACGTCCCTAGTCTGGTGCTCCACAACAGGATCCATTTTCTCAACCTCTGTCCCCTCAGTGATTCAAAAAAAGACGTCTAATTTTAAAGTGTAGCAAGCCAATTGCTACCTACATTTGTAGCAAACAGCTTGCTACAGTTTACTACACAGCACAAAGCTCTGAAGAAATGCTGTTACAGAAAATGCAGGAACTGCACTTCCTGATCACACCTGCTAACACCTTGTGCCTGGGACAGCTGCCTTCTTTATCCTACCCTTGCTATGCTTCTGGAGATGGGCCCTTTGTTTCTCCAGACTGCATATGTGAGTATATGGTTGCTTAAATTGTACGATAAAATTCCAAATGAGGTGAAATTAGTTTGGTGTTTTGTTAGAAGCCAGTCTAATATATCACTGGAATTGCTTATTTTGCCTGTTCTAACTGAGGAAAAAATAATTGGTCAGAGCCTGGAGATTGGCCTTATATGTCTGGGGATTATGCTCAGTTTCTGAGTACCATATTGAAATTGCAGAGAAAATGATCAGTGAGCACATATTACACTTGCTGTTTAACTAGCGGTAAAACAAAACTGTATTGCCTGAAAAGTACACTCTGGTGAAGTGAGTGGCAATTCTTTGTCACAGAGCCCAGAAGAGACATTGTAGCCATTCAGAAAGAATTTCAAAATCTTATCTGCTGACATAACTTTTTGTAGAAGTATTGAACTGTTTCCAAGAAATTATTAATATGTTGAATATTTTGGAATGCTTGCTGTTGTTTTGGTTATGAATGGATGTGAGTGAAGTGATGTTTTTGGTGTTTTTCATGCAAGTGTTTGCTGCTTGTTTCGTCTTGAACTCTGAGGACCATTTTAGAATAAGCTTGTGCTTTTATTGGTTGAAAAGTAGTGTGGCTTTTCTTTTATGTTTGATTTTCAGATTGTTGCTAAACATTGGTGTGTTTGCTAATGTCATAAAATGGGGATGCATTTCCACACTCCACATTTGAAGCGTGGAATGTCGATCTGTGCCAGGGCAATGCTCAAAAGCTATAGTTCCTACAGTAAACAATATAGTCAGCTTTAAGCTGTAAGTGCAGGTGTGGGGCTTGTGTTATTTCTTCCCATTTTCCAATGTTAGTGTTTCAACCCTATGCAATACATATCTTACTTTTATACTGTAAAGAAAGCATGGTTAGCATTATAGTTTAGTACAGTTCAGGATAAGTGTAAGTATTACAGATGGTTTGTCTTTAGCTGGGTACTTCATAGATTAGCACTAGGCTAACTGCCCTTGTAGGCCATTTTAAGCTTAGCCAATTAACCCATGTGAGAATCAAACTTTATGTCTGTAAGGCAGATATCTTAACCATTATGCCAACCTTTCTTCAGACTCAAGATCTAGTCCTGATCATGTGACTGACCTACCATCTTACTGATTAATAACGATACATTGTACTGACATACTATATATATGATATTCCTTTTTCTTATGAAGCTATAATCCATCTGTAACATTTATGCAAAATTTAAATATTAATTCAAAATTAAATTTATACAAGTCATGTAAGTAATGCAACAAAACTTGATGTCATGCTCTGAACCCTCCTATGGCTTGTTGATATTCTCAGTATCTTAGATACTATTTAATAAAGCATGCAAACCTTGAGTAATGTTTACAGTCATGCACTGCCTTGAAACTGACCTTACTTTAACTATCCCCCATCAGATTAGCAGCATCAAAATTCAGACATTGAGGTAGTTTTGACTCAAAAGTCAGATTAATGAAGGTTTCCTCACAACTGGCTGCAATAGCTGAAATCTGCATAGGCAGATGTTCTTCGTGTTTCACTGTTGCAGTCATTACATTTGGGTTATCTGCTTGCAGGTAGCCCTCATTTGGCCTGATTAACAAAGTCTTGGTCCTGCATCGGAAGCAGAAGCAGTTTGCAAGTGCCGGTCAGCCGACTCCTGAAATATTCGTTTTCGAGTTTCAGAACCGAAGTCTTCAACTAAAGCTAAGTACCCCATTGGGGGAACTTTTTCTTGCTTCTTACCGATGTCAGCATCTGGAGACTCCAGGGCGCTGGATAGATGAAGTAAGAAGGTTTACACATCTGCAACCTTCGCCATTAGGGGTTTAAACTGCCAGTTTCATATGTTGAAGTATCAGCAACATGTTATTGGACTGCTTAAACAGAAAATTATGTTGATTCCTGACAGTGTGGAAAATAAAGAATTACAGGATTTAATGCATTCTGCTGAACAAGTTGGAAAACATACTTTGCAATGTGGTTTTGATTCATTAGAGGCCTCTTGCAGGGCTGCTGTTACTGGGTCAGAAGACATTCTTGGCTTAAGGAGCAATCTTTGCCCGATCATGTTAAAGCTAAATTGTTGGATGCTCCTTTAAATCAGGACCACCTGTTTGGCAACAAGGCTGAGGAAGTTCTTAAAATGATGGAAGATAAAGCTAAATCTATGCAAACTGTTAAAGATTTTTTACAGGTTCAGCCTCCTAGATTTAGTAGGCACTGGCCCTCTAAGAATTGGTCCTTTCCAGCCCCTTCCAGGTCTTCTCAAACCAGACCCAGACACAGCAAAAACCCCAGGTTTCAGTCCCAGGGGACACACAGAACTAAGCAGTGAGGGGCCTCCACTTCCAAATCTGGGAATAATAAGACTCCCCCTATGGTAAACTGTCTCAATGACTTCCTTTTAAAATTTCCAAGCACTTATCAACTGACTGCCCATTTGGGGGGGAAGATTGCTCTTCATGCGAAGAATTGGGAATTCATTACCCAGGACAAAAAGCATGCCAACCTTAAGTAATGTTCACAGTCATGCACTGCCTTGAAACTGACCTTGCTTTAACTATCCCCCATCAGATTAGCAGCATCAAAATTCAGACATTGAGGTAGCTTTGACTCAAAAGTCAGATTAATGAAGCTTTCCTCACAACTGGCCGCAATAGCTGAAGTCAGCTTAGGCAGTTTCATTGTGACTTATGATAAGCCCTGATCAGTCTTAACGATTTCCTGATGTGGAAGCATATGTCTGAAGTCAGTCAGCTCCTTCTCTGTACAAGTGGATGTCATCACCTTTTGTGATGTAGCTTCTCGTTTGATTATTGTAAGCAAAGCAAGAACTCTAGCTTTGTCTGGCACTTTGTTCTAGGCTAGAATCTTTTTTATGTAATAATTTTATTGAAATTTTATACACAGGAGCAAACACTAATGTAATAAGTAAATAGCTGCTTGCACAAGTGTATACTTCAAGTCATACTATATACATTACTGTGCTTTATTAAACAACCAAACAGTATAAGATAATCCTAGAACAAAGGTTAGTATTTCATTATTAAAAAGTTCAGTTTTTATTGAATAATTGTATTCTCTGTTTTATTTTGTTTTCATCTTAATAGAAGACATTTATTTTTGACACACAGCAGTGACCGTATTTATAGATTCTTTCAGTGAAGATGTAACTTCATTTTTTTTCAGTTCTTTGTAGTCATTTTCCCTTTTAATGAGCTCCAGAGAAGTGGGAATTGAGACTTGAGTACACATCCAAGCACTGGAGCATTAGATGTCAACAAAAGTTTAGTTAATGTAACTTTATCAGATTACAGTGTTTGTAGGAAACTGGTTTTCCCCAAAAAGATTGTAGAAGTTTGCAGTCATAAACCATAAGGATTTACACCTCCAACAAGTAGTACCTTCCTTTGTGTATGTAATGCAATTCCTTGTGTAGAGTGAAGTAATCTCCAAAGTAAAAATAATGTAGCTTTTTTGAGGATATTAAAATATTTTTTTTGTATTGTTATTAGCACAGTCCAGGTTGGCATGATGGTTAAGGTATTTACATCACAAACAAGCGCTGCTGGGTTCAAGTCACTAAGGAAATTGGCTAGGCTTAAAATAGTCTACAAGGCCAACTAACCTGGTACTTAACTATAAATTGAGAAGCTTGTTTGGAAAGCAGAATCCCAGTGATTATCTTGCATACAGAATTTGTAATTCATAATTATTTTATATGTTTTGGATAAATATGATCTCCTTTTCTGACTGTTGGTTTCAAGATTTTTAGAAAATCAAAAATTGGGTGAATATACTATTTTGTGATTATATCTGACATTAACTCAACTTTAGAGCTCAAAATGTACCTATTCATTTCTACTATAAACTAGTTTTCCATATCCAAATCAGTCTAGAATCGTGAAACCCTTCTAGCTGTCTCTTCTTCCTTCAGAATTTGTTCACCATTTTGTCATATAAGACTTTCTGCTTTAAGAATCTACTCTGTAACATTTGGCTTGTGTATCTTCTAAACTACTAATGTGGATTATGTAAAAACTTTGGACATTAACCTGTTGCCCAGTTAGAATTGTTCTGGACACCATGTATTGGAGAAGTATTATTTCTGTACTCTAACAAGGTAATAGTCTGTTCGGTATAAATAGTCACATATTTTCAGGATATTCTTCACTGTTTAAGTAGCTCTTTCTGTTTGAGTAGGTTTTATAGACTCACAGTTCTGTGTGAATTCTAGAGATTTAGAAAATTATTGAAGTTCCTGGATGAACCTTGGGGGATCATTCAGACCCTTTTCGATTCTGATTTTGGTTTCTGAACATACAGCATATTTCACAGTCATGAATCCTTTTTCCACTTTCTGTCAACATGTTTGGCCAGTATATGACGACATGTATATACAGCTCAACCAAACTTGCCACAGTGACTTAACCTTATGTTCAAATAAGATGGTGAATTACTTGAGTACTTGTACAGCTTGCAGTTTAAACACAGCATTTTGTTTAGTAGTTGCATTCTGTATGAATGTCCACTTTAAACAGTTGTACCTTGGAGATGCAGTTTTTCAGACTAAAACTCACTTGGCCTCATTCCCATCCTAAATAGCATGCACACATTTCAGTCTGGCCATCCCTGGATTCATTACCAGTGCATTTCACATAGAATATTTTCACTGAATGTCCTTCATAGTGCCCACAGACATTTCTTTAGTGTCTTCATGTTTGTTTTTTCACTCTTATCAAACTTAATGGGGAACATCAGTCCTTGATCAAATCAACCAAAACTAGATATTTGGTAAAAATACCAAACAGGCAAAAATAAATCAAAAAGTCTTCTTTAACTGTTAGAAACCTCAGAAATAATACTCAAAACTGCACAGACATTATGGTAAATGATATCACATACTCTAATCTTGACAATATAGCCAGTGTATATTGGATGAATTTAACTGTGTCTTCACTCTTCTCCCCACTCCCACCCCCCCACATTCTGTGAAGAAACAGCAACAGTCACCCTTCCCTCAATTCTATTTTTTATTATCATTATTTTTAACTTAATAGTGTGCCTTTTCATGCCTAAAGCCACACTTTTGGAAGGTGTGGTTTCTCACTGCTTGTTTTTTACCAAGCACAATTTTAGTTACCATGCAGTCTCGTGCAGTTTTACTTTTATTGTTTTAATAGTTTTGGGCTTTATTTCATATCATTTTCATACACAACCCCAGGTTTACACATTCTAAGTTGTTTGGTCGTGTTTCTTTTAAGATGCATACTCGATTGTTCATTTGCTCAGTACACATCTGTGGGTTTTCCAGTGTCATATCAGCTTCTATCAACATTCTGCTCATTTGCTGATAATTTCTGTATCCATTGTTAACACTGTCTCTTAT
Organism: Protopterus annectens; assembly: GCF_019279795.1. Taxonomy (NCBI): domain Eukaryota; kingdom Metazoa; phylum Chordata; order Ceratodontiformes; family Protopteridae; genus Protopterus; species Protopterus annectens. The sequence continues at coordinate 493,228,275 of NC_056746.1, read as the reverse complement.
AAATGATTCGGCCAAGTTTCCAAATGCATAGTCTTGCTTGCTGTCTGTCCTTTAAATCAGTAACATACGTGTCTATACTCGTCTGAACTTCTAGTAGGGAAAAATCTCACATATTCTTTTGTGTCTAACCATATGCCTGGAATTTACTGTTTAATATTGCAGTTTTGTCGGTCTTCTTGTTTAAAATTAAAAGTGTTTAATATGATAGCTTCCTCACCTGCAGTATGAAGAAACATAGCACATTGGATCCTTTTGGGATTCTCTCCAATACTATGCACAATGAAGTACAGCTTCAGAAAGGCCATCTTGAAGTTTGAGTTGCTGGTGGTTGTAGAGATCATCACCTCAAGCTAGAAATGGAAGAAGTGATTTGAAAATATGTTGGCTGAGTATAGCACAAAGATGATATAATTTTTGTGAGTGAAATTCAGAATGACTGTGCAGCCAAAACAAATATTTTTTTTTTCACTTTTCCTTTAAAAGGTCAAATGGCTGTGTAAGGACAATGGATTTCTAGCATGTTACAGTCTTTTAAGTGTACAGCTGGCCTAGCCTCATGGAATCCACTACAGGCCCAAATAAAAAGGAGAGGGCAGCAACCGTAGTGTAGCAGAGTATTCCATTTTCTGATACCATGTCAGATGTGTAAAGAAAGATTTGTTGGCATTACCATTTGGGATAGCTAAAAGAGATAATGCACAGAAATATATACACGAGAAGCTTTCACTGTGACTGTTTACTACAAACTGAAGACCTCACTCAGTTCACATGACTGGCACCCTAGCTTGCCGATCATCTTAAAGATGTAGTTTCCTCACTTACTCCGTGTGACGGTGGCTGCTCTCTCCCTCATTCTTTACCACTCACATTGTGAGACTATGTGGTGCCCAGTCTGTCAGAATTAATAAATTCAAAAGTACACTTTTGTGTATATAAGCAAGGAGGACACTTACCAGCTACCCACCCACTGTAGTTTGTCAACCACACCCATCATGGGCACCTTTATCAAAATGCTTGGGGTGCTGATTTCCACCCAGATACCACTGATCTTATTTGAGAGACTTACCTGTGCCTGGTTTGTTAGTGTGTGTGAATTAAAGCAAGCGGGTGTGGCCCCTTAGATAATAACTGAGTAAGTACATTGTTGGACTAGCTGCACAGTGAGAACCCTTTGCCCCACACAGGCCTGTGCTCATCTCTTCTTGTCATAGATCTGCAGAGCTACTTTGTCCTCTTGTGCCACAGACTGACCTAAAGCTTGTAAGTGTCCATTGTTTCTGTGAGCTTCATTTTTATTATCTTTTTTGAACTTTACATAGTATCCAGGCTGCTCTGTACTCCTCACCAACCACACCGTAATATTAAATTGTCAATTCCATATGCTGAAATATCAGCAACATAACCTGGAACTCCTAAAACAAAAAATGTCTTCTTTTCCTCCTTGGGTATAATCTAAAGATTTACAAGAGTTAATGCATTCTACAAGTCAAGTAACTAAACACACCTTGCACTGTGGTTTTGACTCCCTAGAAGCTTCTTGCAGGGCAGCAGTCACTGGATCTGTAATTAGAAAGCATGTATGGCTTAAAGAACAGCCCCTGCCAGACTATGTCAAATCTAAATTGTTGGATGCCCCCTTGCACAGAGATACCTTATTTGGCACTAAGGCAGAAGAGGTCTTAAAAAAGATGGAAGAAAAAGCAAAATCTATGCAAACTGTTAAGGACTTCTTGCAGGTCCAGCCCCCTAGGTTCAGCAGGCATTGCCCTTCCAAACACTGGTCCTTTCCTGCTCCGAGTAAACAGGCCCAGCAGAGGCCCCGGGGAAGCAGACCCCCCCCCCCCAGACAGAAGACCCAGGGAATGCAGAGATCTAAGCAGTGGACTACCTGCACTTCAAAATGAGGGAGTTCTAAGCCACCCCCTTATGGTAAGAACTCACTTCACCTCCTCCACCCCCTCCCTCTGCCCACCTTCACTTACCCCTAGGAGGAAAACTCTCCTTTCACTCAAGCACCTGGACCACCATTACCAAGGACCAATGGGTTCTGAAAATTGTGTATCAGGGATACAAATTTTCCTTCCACGCCCTTCCAACCCCAAAACAGATCTACCACCAAGTCAGTGGGCAGAGACTCAAAAGCAAATCCTTTCCTTGCTTTGTATGAGGGCAATAGAGCACATTCCTGCAGAACAGATAGGCCAAGGTTTCTACTCCAGACTATTTCTGGTGCCCAGAAAAAGAGGGCACCTGGCGCCTTATCCTCGATCTATCCATTCCAAACACCTTTCTGGTGATTCCCAAAATTCAAAATGCTCACGCTCCGGCTGCTGCTCCCCATGCTCTCCAAGGACGCTTGGCTAGCCACCCTAGATCTAAAAGAAGCCTACCTCCACATTCCTATCAGGGAATCATGCAGAAAATATCTCCGCTTCAGGGCAGGATCTCAACACTTTCAGTTCTCTGCGCTTCCCTTTGGCTTATCTACTGCTCCCAGAGTTTTCACAAAATGTCTGCCTCCCGCCATTGCCTTATGCAGACAAAGAAATATTCAAATTTACCCTTACTTAGACGACTGCCTTATTCAGGCAGACAGCCAGAAAAAGCTGCTCAAGCACCTGGTCTTTGTAAAGAGCCTTCTAACCTCCCTAGGGTACACAGTCAACTAAAAGAAATCCAAACAGGTGCCCACCCAGAGGATAATCTTCCTGGGAGCAAATCTGGACACAGCATCCCAGATGGCATTCCTTACTCCAGAGAAACAAATTTTCCTGACAGGCTACTTCTATCAACTAGCCACCAGGCCCCAGCTAACTGCAAGGAAGATCCTACAAGCTCTGGGGTTCATGGCATCTTGCATACCACTCATTCCATATGCCAGACTCCATATGAGGAAATGTCAGTGGTACCTAAAGAGCCTTTGGTGCCAACACTCTCAAGACCTGGAAACTCTTCTACCTCTAATTCCTTGCCTCAGAAAAGATTTTCGTTGGTAGTCAACAGCATGCTCCCACAACAAGGGGATGCCTTTCTCCCCACACCCCGCCACCCAGACCCTCACTACAGACACATCAGACTACTCTTTGGGTGCAAACCTGGACGGAAGGTGCATACACTGCAAATGGAGATGGAGCCCACAGCAAATCACTCTGAACATCAATCAAAAAGAGATGATGGCTGTGCAGCATGCCTCAATAGCTTTCATAACAATTCCCTGGCTAGATGTTCGAGTGTATCCACTGTTGCAGTCCCTGTTTCCCTCCCTCCATCCCCCTTTCACCTTTTATTACCATTCTAACTTGTGATTCTCCTTAACTTACAAGAGACATTTTGGTATTTATTTTCCACTGATGGGGTTTCTTCCACCAGACCCTAACCTCCTACTTGGGGGCTCCTGACAGGTTAGGGCAAGAGAAACTGATGTAATGGCGTCGGCTGCCTTACTTTATACTACTGATGACCTGACATCTGTCTTCAAGCGACAGCAACCGATGTAGAAATACTAATTCTCTGGTATTCGGGCCAGCCGAGGGCTACCCTGGCAGGGATAACCCAAATGTGATGACTGCAACACTGAATACACTCTAACATGTACATTTATGGTAAGTGTACACAACTGTACTTTCTCATGATGCTGTTATAACTTGTTGTTGCTTCTGTGTTTAATTGTAGTTATATAATAATGATTCATTGCTATTCAAAAACAAGCAGGTTGAGTGGACAGCCCAACCAGCATGCCCATTGTAAATCGAGCATATACCAACAGAAAAAAGTCTGGCCACTGATGACTCTTTGAGTGACCAGACTATCTGTTTGCATATACTGGAGAACAGAGCAGAATACAAGAAATCGGATACTTTTTGCAAAACTAAAGAAACAGAAATCTGCAGTGGCCCTCATAAAATCTGGATTTTTTTTAAACAGTAAACATAGGAGATTCTTTTTTCCATTGCTTCTCCTGCACTGAACCGATGTACTGTACAAATGTTGGAATGCAAGCCTCATACTCATGCGCAGTACATCAGTATACAAAGGCAATACATAAGAAGACTGAAGTGCCATTAAAGACATTTCTTTCTTAAATGATGTCATTGTAGAACAGCAATAAGCTACCCCGATATGCACGCATTTGGTTGGCCGGTAGATGGCCGATCGGAAAATGTTCGAACGCATGTCTGCGAGTTCACATAAATGTGAACACAAAGTAAACAAAACGCAAAATGCCCCCCCCCCCTTGTGACCCATGGTAGCGCTTGTTTAGGTGGTAAGCAGTCGGAATTGTTGAATTTGTTGTTTTGTTCAACATTCCGACCGTTCGCCACAGGGAGATTCGACATTGCAGGTCGGTGTTGTACTTGATCGAAGGAAGGTTGCTCGATGAAATGCATGTATTCCGCTACTCCTGTGTGTGGGTATATCAGGATTTACAAACGGTTAGCTTTGTTTAATCACTCAGGCTTCGCCCTCATGATCAAACCACACCAAGCATTGGGTAAATCCTGATATACCCACACACAGACGTGGATTGTTGCTTAATTAAAACAGATCTGATTGCAGAACATTGACCACAGCAAACGGGTAGTTTTAACACGTAGTAACAACAAGAAATGCAAGTTTTTGTGAAGTAATAGTATGTTCTAAAATGTCTAATTCAGTGAAATCTTTTTTGACTAATCTAACAATTCAGATGTTGGTGTTTTACTGTACTTTTCCTCAGAAAAATGAAACATCACCGCCCTTTGTGGTATTGTTTCAAGTTGTATTGTTAATATACTCTGACAATTAATGGGATGTTCTAAATATATTTGAAGTACACATTGACATTTTGATGTACCCTAGAAGGATGTTGAAGGCAGTGAAATAATATCTTAATACAGATTTTATACTTCACTGTCCTGGTACAGATGTAGATGGAATACTTGTATATACCATTTTATTTCCTTGCCTTTGTAACATGTAAGTTTTGACTGTAAAGGATCCACTTTGGATTAGCCACCCCCCATTAAACAGATAAACTTAATTAGGTTCAGAGTGGATATGAGGGTGGAAAAACTATTTTACATACTGTGTTATGGAGACATGAAGCTTGCACAGATGTGATTGCATCGTCTAAGGGAAAATGGCAGAAGGTGAGACAAGTAAAATATTGCCGCATCGTAGAAGGGAAAGGTCACAAATTGAGACAAGTGGAAGAAAGGGAGAAGGACCTGTGTGTGTGTGTGTGTGTGTGTGTGTGTGTGTGTGTGTGTGTGTGTGTGTGTGTGTGTGTGTGTGTGTGTGTGTGTGTGTGTGAGATCTGCTCCTTCCTTCCAGAAAAATGTATGTTCATTTACATGTACTCATCCCACTCAAACCCCATAAGTTGCTGTACCCTCTAAAATAACAAGTAGAATGTTAAAATGGTTTCGGCCATCTGACATCCTGTCTGCTTACTGTTTGTTTCTGCTTGACAAATATTTTCCCTGTCTCTGAATCTCTGTGTCACATATATATATATGTATGTATGTATATATATATATATATATATATATATATATATGTATGTATGTATGTATGTATATATATAAGTAACATTTTCCCCAGTTCTGAAATGAAGCCTTTTATCCACAATACTAATACTGAAATATTTAGTACCCTGATGTTAATTGCAAAGCAAAAATCCAAGGGATTCTTGTGATTAAGAGCCAAGCATTTGCTTGTGCACTTGTGCCTGAAGAGTCCTTGACAGAAATAAAGTGGTTTATAGAAAGCACTCTTGTGTAAAGCTTTAAACTGAAAATGTACAAGTTATTCTTTTATGCTCTCAGTCTCGATTAGCACAAATGTTTTTAATCTGTTTGATAAGCTCTGTTGTCAATTTACTTTAAAAGCTGTTTGTACCGCAGTGGGTGCGAATCTGATGTTGTCATGGTTACATTGCATCTGAAACGTAAAATGTAGATTAAGGTATTCTATTAACAGTACAATAAAGTTTGTGTTGTGGGCTGATTTGTCATGTCTCATTGATGGAAAAAGAATTTAGTACTAAGACACATGTATGTAATTAGATTTTGTTTCTCAAGGCTGCAGGTAGGTGTAGTTTAATGGCAAGGAGATGTTTGTGTTAATGAAACACTGACCCTGACATATGCACATCCTGTCCTTGAAGGGTTAGCACTGTATTGCAAGGCTCTGCTTGCTTAAGTATGAATAAATGCTAGAATAAAAAAACTACTGGTCACTTTGGAAGTCTTTGCATTTGATGTTAATGTGACTTTTTACTTTTTTGATCCCTAAACTAGACCTTTTCAATCCTCAGTATTTATCCCTTGTGTACCTTTTTCAGATATTTTGCAAGCCTTGACATTTATGGCTGTGTAGAATGAGAATTGGTCTTAAAAACTGGTTAGGTGATGTGGGATTTTTTTTACAGTGGTTCCTTCATGTTTCAGTTTGTTGTCAGTTTCTTGTTCGACTTTTCATATTGAAAATGATGGCTGAACTGGGCTCCAAAACCCAAAGACCCACTACCTTGATACTTTTTACTCCATAAAACTCACTGCCTACTTCAACCACTGTATAACTTTTTAGTCTTATGAAACTCTAACTGCTTATAGAAATTGTAGACTTATCACATGAATATCTGTGGTTAACTGTGCTTTATTCTGTGTGTGTGTGTGTGTGTGTGTGTGTGTATAGATATAGATATCAATATATATATATATATATATATATATATATATATATATATATATATATATATATATATATATATATATATATATTCTTGTTTTTCCATATTTGCTTATACAGTATTTTTTCATATTGTTTTTCATGTATTTCTTCATATTCTTTTCTTATGTTGATGTTCATCGTGTTACCCTGCTGCAGTCATCACACTTGGGTTATCCTGCCGTCAGGCGGTCCCGCAGTCGGCCTGAGTTCCAAAGTCCTGGTCTGGCATCGGTTGCTGTCGCTTCTTCCCTGACGTCAGTGCGCCACGGGTATATAAGAGGCATCCAACGTCATTTTCTCCAGTCTTTCTTGCCGCGCGGTGCCTGAAGCAGAAGTAGTTCGCAAGTGCCGGTCGGCCAACACCTGAGATTTTCAAATCGAATTTCAGTCCGAAGTCTTCAGTAAAGCTAAGTACCCCGTTGGGGAAACTTTTCTTGCCTCAGTCCGATGTCAGAAAAAGTTAACAATTGCATTTCTTGTGGGAAGCAAATACCTCATAAGGACTTCCATTCTTATTGTATTCCTTGCCTAGGCCCAGACCACGACGTCACAGGTTGTCGGTTTTGTGCTAGGTTTAATAAACGAACTATCAAACGCCGTTTTGACTTCGCACGACATTACTTTGGTAGGAAATTTAATTATATCATGCCGTCGGAGCAGCCGACGACCGGCATGCATAAAAAAACGCAAGGATAAGGACAGGCAGCCTAGGAACAAGCCAGACTCCGAGGCCTCTGCTGGGCCTGTCGCCGGTTCTCCGGTTTTCAGTGAGGCCTCGCGGCCCCTGACGACCGCAGAATTGGAACCCCAGACAGCTGCGGATTCTCAAGCGGAGTGTACTAGGCCGTCGCAGCCATCTTCATTAGGCCCTTCCGACACCGGAGCAGAAGGAGATCCCGGTGCAGTAGAAACACCTTTGGTTGCAGAAGGTGTCTTCAGACTGACTACACTCACCATTAAAGCTTATGCTAAGGGGTCCAGGCACCTAGGCGGTGCGACACCCACCTGTGAGACAGCTGGATGTGGACACATGGCAGGATGACATTTTAACTGCAGTGACAAAGGACTGTGGACAATTCCCTGTCAAAATTGAGGGAACCCCTACACCCTAACCACAGGTGGCAGATACAAACCACCACAGTGATACACTGTGCACCCCCTTAGAAGCCACCATGTGAAAGTGTTACTGGAAAATCCTGCTGGGATAGCATGCCACGTGGGCATGAAAGTGGTACCATGGAACCCGTGTGCTATGGGCAAAGCCTTTATTAATTGCATATGCAATGTGATGTGTGTTGTGCTTGGTGCATACGAAACCCAGACAGCATCATAATTTGTAGAAATGTGCCACAGCGGAGGAAATCCTGCACATTAGTGTAGTCACACTTATGTTGTAAGATGTGCTTTTAGGCGCTCCCTTACTACAATAGCCTTCTACGCGGTGTTACAGGCATCCCCGCAGAAGAGATTCACGTCGGTATCCGTCAGGTTCTGCTCCTGCTGCAGAACACACAAAGGTCAGCTAGCTGTACAGTAGGGCGACCCAGTAATACCTTAAGCCCGGCGATGCCACGCCTCCACCTGGTTGTTAGTGCGTGAAGTCCATCTCAGAGACATCGGACACATTCCAGAACCGCACAGGGTACGCCGATGGCATTCGTGTCTGTACTGAACAGCGGGATGCATACTTGCGTGGTCGGCCTCGGACATAATGATGGTCTAGAAATACACCAATCGGCTGGGCACATTCTGGTAAGGAAGACACAATGTCCAGAAATGCAGGGACAACATCATCCAAAGGTAGGAATGCCAGCTATCAGCTTGCGAATGGCAATGGAGAAAGCAGTGTCCGTGCCATAGAGGCGACAAGGTGGTGATGTTGGATCTGTCGCCAGATGATCTGTGCAAAATGGAATAGGCATCCCTTCAGAATACTCCTAGGGAATGCCTTCTGGCTGGCAATTGCTGCCTTCTCAAAGTCAGTCATGATATACTGCGGTGACAAAGTGCATCCCTGGTCAGATGCCATACCCTCAGCACCTCCCACAAAGTGGTGTATGCAGACTCCGACTTCCGTGTCATGAGACAGTACACCAGGGTACGACCCTCATTGAGGTGGTGGTGCCAATACAGCCATGTAATGTATATAGCTGGCGACAGATATCGGCCCGTGTGGGAAAGGTGCCATCACCAAGAACAAAGTCGGACCTGCACAGGTCAGTCAGGTTCTGTGTTGTAGTAAGTACTACCAAGGAAGCGGTACCATCCATATCCGACCTTCTACGAAGTATGAAGCTGCCACTCTGGTGGATACTGGCTGGCATCAATATCTGCAAGGGTTGCTGGAGGTGTAGCCATGGATGCCCGTGCCTGCTGCCGTACCCTGGTGATGCTTCTCACGAAGGGTCGCGACAAGGCATCTCCTGCAGTACATTGTCATCTGCTGTGCCTAGCACACTCTGCATTACCAAGCTTGGCAATTCATTACCAGTTACTGCCCTCTGCCGCAGTTCTGCTGCAATGTAGCCACTTGTGCCATTGTTGCATCTGGGCCGTGCTGGTGTGGCAGTGATTTCAGCAATTCCTCACCCTCTTCCTGCCGAACAGTGATGGCACGTCCTCTGCATGCCTTCGTTCTCCGCTCACTACATGCCCAGTACCGTTTTGGTGGTGTCTCACGTTCCAAATGGTAGAGGTACCCTCAACACCAGCATGGGTTTGCCCGTTGGCTGGGCACTGTGCTGTATCTGTTGCCAATCAGACCAGGGCTATACAGATACATACATTCCAGCATGGTTGCAGCACTTGTAGATGGTCTCTCAGAATCCATCACAGCCGGTGGAGCTTGGTATGGGATATACTACTGAACCTGGACACAGTCCCTTCCAGACAGTAGGCCACTCGGTTCACACCTCCTTGTCTTATACCGTGTGTAGTAACTCTGTCTGTCTCAATGGCCCTGTACAGCTTGCACTCCAACCGTCTCTGACTGTCTCTCCCCTATGGTTGCAATGTCTGCAGTTAACACATCCCTGGGGTTGCCGTATGCTTGTACTCTGTTTAGAGTCCACGATGCCTGATTGAGCACAGGTTCTGTGTGTACTGTGCCAGCCCCTTGAACTCCCTGTTGTTGCTCCCAGCCAATCACGGTTTAGGGCTTGGTGTCTGCTTGAGTGGGAGATGTTACGTACGGATGTACCTCTGTCTTGCACCCTTGTCTTCCTACATGGGGCTGGGTACTTGTCTATACTCCTGTAACAGGGACAACGTGACGTGTTCAGCAGAAGCTGCATGTCTTACTGTGGAGTCGGGGATGGGTTACAGCTACTATATCCCCTGCTACTGGGTTAGTGTGTCATGCTTTACCAGGTTAGCATGTTCACACCTACAACTGCACTCAGGGCTCTAGCAGGGTAGGTACTGTTTGTTGCAGGCATGCCTGTTATCTGGGTTTGTCCTATACTACAGACACCCTGCTGTGACATGCTTACTACTAGTACACAGACAGGTTATAGTGTGTGTGTTCTATTGACCCTGACACTGCTTTGTCTGTACCTTTAAGGGTTTACCTGACACATGACCTGCTTTTCTATGCAGCATTTCTCGGGTAAAATGTGCTGTGCATTGCTCTACGTGCTGGGGACTTTACTTCCTGCTTCTCGGGGACTGTTTGCTGTGTTTGCGTGGACAACTGGGGCTGTGAGGGTAAGTAATGGTTTTATGACTGCTTCTGCAACTGTTTTGGGTGTATGAGTGCTTATGCAACTGTTTTGGTGTTATGACTGCTTCTGCTACTGTTTTGGGTGTATGAGTGCTTATGCAACTGTTTTGGGTGTATGAGTGTTTATGCAACTGTTTTGGATGTATGAGTGCTTATGCAACTGTTTTGGGTGTATGAGTGTTTATGCAACTGTTTTGGAGCACTACCGTTGTGCTGTGTTTCGCGCCGATCCGCGTGTGTTTGCCGGCCGTGTACGCTGTGTGTTGACGGGCTGCGTGTTTGCCTTAGGGGCCGTCTGCTTTTGGCTGTTTTCACACCGCATCTTTCCGCCAGCGTTACTACGTTTGGCAGCACCGCTCTACGGTTTAGCGGTGCTGCGGCCTTCTGGTTTCGGCGATGTAGCTCGCGGGCATTTGTCTCGCGATCTACACGCCGGAACCCTATGCTAAGCTTAAAACTCCATTAAAACCAAAAAAGACTGTACATCAGTCTACAGTTCAAGGCCCCATGCCTAAGAAACAGATGCTTAAGATGGCTGAAGATGTGATTACCCTAATCAGGGGTTCCCATCCCCCTCCAGATAAAAGACCAAGACAGGAGGAGGATTATGCTTCCTCTGACCAGGTTTCAATTTCCTCAGATTCTTCTGTGGAACAGGATTACACTTTTCCGCCTTATGAAGACTCTGATGCTGAAGACTCTGTTCCCTCAGCATCTCCCCCTGAAGACTACTCCTTTGGGGAAACTTTACATACCATGAGGGAACATTTCCACTGGGAAGGCCAGGACTACTCTGATTCTAAGAAAAGGCTCCGAGAGTTCCTTTTACTACCCCAACACAGACCACTTGCTATCCCTCCAGTTTTAGACATTGTGGATGATGTTTACTTGGAGTCTAGTCTAAATCCAGACTCTACCTCCTGCTCCAGCCAAACCAGACAGGTACTACAGAGTACCTGACTCACACAAATTCCTTTATAAAAGCCCTGTGGCTGACCCAGAAACAATTTCCCAGGGTCCCAAAGGGGCTAAAGCTTCTATGGCTAAAAATCCAGCGCCCTCTGAAAGGGATTCCAGAGCCCTAGATAGATGGGGAAAGAAGATATACACCTCAGCTACTCTGGCTATGAGAGCATTAAATTGTCAGTTTCACATGCTGAAATATCAGCAATTCCTAATGTCTCAATTAAAACAAAAATGAGCACACATTCTGAACAGTCTGAATTCAAGGAAATGCAGGATCTGTTGCATGCAGCTGAACAGGTGGGCAAACGTACTTTACAATGTGGATTTGATTCATTGGAAGCTTCCTGTAGAGCAGCTGTTACTGGGTCTGTCATACGTAGACATGCTTGGTTAAAAGAACAAACCCTACCTGATCATGTTAAAGCAAAATTATTGGATGCACCTTTACAGCAGGATGTATTATTTAGTGTCAAAGCAGAAGAGGTTTTAAAGAAAATGGAGGATAAGGCAAAATCTATGCAGACGGTCAAGGATTTTTTACAGGTACAACCCCCTCGTTTCAGCAGAAATTGGCCAACAAAAAACTGGTTCTTTCCAGCTTCTGACAGATCACAGAGGGGCAAATACAGATGCCCAAGGGGCAGAGGTCATTCACAAGGCCCTTACAAACCTCGCCAATGGGGTACTGCTACCCAGAAAGGAGGAGAAGACAGGCCCCAAGCTAGCAGAAGACCAACACAATGACTCAATCCTCAAACTACCAAGCAAATCTCTATTGGCAGCTCCCTTGGGAGGAAAATTAGCACTTTTTGCAGACAACTGGCACATCATCACAAAAGACAAATGGGTCCTAAACATTGTCTCACAAGGATACAGATTCCACTTTCATACCTTGCCAAGGATAAAAGGAATGCCAAACCTGCCACCAAATCAATGGGCCGAGGCACAAAAACAAATTACAGCTCTCATGGACATGAGAGCCATTCAGCAGGTACCTACACAGGAGCAAGGACAAGGATTTTACTCAAGACTCTTTCTAGTCCCAAGAAAAGACAAAGCATGGAGACCCATTCTGGATCTTTCAATTCTGAACACCTATCTACAAGTACCAAAATTCAAGATGCTAACACTACAGCAGCTTCTTCCCATGCTGGGCAAAAATGCTTGGCTAGTAACGTTGGACCGCAAGGAGGCATACCTGCATGTCCCTATCAGACATAATTGCAGAAGATACCTCCGCTTCATTGCAGGTTCAACCCATTATCAATTCTCTGCACTGCCCTTTGGCTTATCTACTGCGTCCAGGGTCATCACAAAATGCCTGGCACCAGTAATTGCATACTGCAGACAAAGAGGAATTCAGATATACCCATACTTGGACTATTGCCTTATTCAAGCAGAAAGCAAGGACATTCTTTTAAAGCATCTGGCATTTGTCAAACACCTTCTAAGTTGCCTGGGGTACACAGTAAACTAGAAGAAATCAAAACTAGTGCCCTCACAAAACATAATATTCCTGGGTGCCAGCTTGAATACAACGGCCCAGATGGCTTATCTCATGCCAGACAAGCAACAACAGCTGACTCAATACTTCAAAATAATGGCAACAAAGACCCAACTCCCTGCAAGAAAAATTCTGCAGGCCTTGAGATTCATGGCATCTTGCATACTACTAATACCATTTGCAAAACTGCATATGAGGAAATTACAATGGTACCTGAAAAGCGTATGGACTCAGCACAGCCACAGCTTGGAAACAATGATAACACTCATTCCCTGCCTTCAACAGGAGTTTCTAGGGTGGGCACAGGCATGTCACCTTAACAAGGGTCAGCCTTTCACCTTACCCACAGCCAGGCAAACTATGACAACAGATGCACCGGACTATGCCTGGGGAGCACACATGGCAGGACAGTGCATTCAGGGCAAATGGACTACAGATCAAAGTCATCTGCATATCAATCAAAAAGAAATGCTAGCAGTACAGAATGCCCTAACAGCTTTCAAGGACCTTTTACACCCAGGACAACTAATAATAAAGACGGACAGTACCACAGTAATGTGGTACATAAGCAAGGGGGCACACATTCCTACCCTCTATGCAGGCAAGCAGTGACCTTGTGGAACACAGCACTGTCTTACCAAGTTCAATTACAAGCACAAGTCCTGCCAGGAAAGAAAAACACATTGGCAGACGACGTAAGCAGAAACATCATGGATACCCATGAGTGGAAACTAGATCCACAAGTATTTGCAATGATAACTCAAAAATGGGGACGCCCAGACATAGATCTGTTTGCCAACCCCCAAAACTACCAACTACAAAAATTTTGCACAAGGACATTCCATCCACAAGCTTGGAAAGTGGACGCCCTCTCATTCAGTTGGAAAACATTAACAGTGTATGCCTTTCCTCCACTGCCTCTTCTAGCAAAGGTACTTCTGAAAGTCAGATTAGAGAGGCCACAAATGATACTCATTGCACCAGACTGGCCACGCCAGCACTGGTATCCAATTCTAAGGAACATGGCCCACGGCCCACCATGGATTTTACCACAAATTCCTCACCTGCTCACCCAGCGAGACAATCAGATTCTTCACAGCCAGCTCAAGACTTTAAACCTGGCTGCATGGCAAATTACCTAAACAACCAGCCAACACCTCTATCCAAAGCTGTTATGGATGTCATTCTGGAGGCCAGGAGGCCCAGCAACAGGAAAACCTATTCAGGCAAATGGAAAAGATTTTGCGCCTGAAACCAGGCTAAAGGCCATAATCCCCTTGATCCAAACATTCCTCAGATTCTACAGTATTTAACTGGGATGTTGCACAAAGGACTTTCCTTTTCATCTATTAAGATCCACACCTCAGCAATTTCAGCTCATTACAACATGGATCCTCCTTTATTTTCACATCCACAGCTAAGACAGTACCTCAGAGGGGCTAAGAACATAAGACCGCCCAGGAGAGCACCAACACCTACTTGTGATCTCAACTTTGTTCTAGAAAAGCTTACACTGCCGCCCTTTGAACCAGCTTTTTCAGCTGATTTAAAATTTCTTTCATGGAAAACTGCCCTGCTACTAGCAATAACTTCAGCTAGAAGAGTCTCAGAGCTACAGGCACTAATGGTAGTGGAGCCTTTCCTCATTTTTCATCAAGACAGAGTCTCTCTACGAACTATCCCCTCCTTTATGCCTAAGGTGGTATCCAGTGTGGCCCTAAACCAAACTATTCATTTGCCCACCTTTTTCCCAAATCCCCAGAACAAAGGAGAAAGACTCCTGCACTCTTTGGACATTCACAGGCAATTGCATTACTACTTGGATAAAACTAAGGCTTTCAGAAAATCTGACCAGCTCTTTGTAGCCTATGCTGCAGGATCACAAGGAAAAGCTATCTCAAAACAGACCATTTCAAAATGGATAGGACATTGCATACATTTCTGCTACATGCATCATGGGAAACCGGTACCTGCTAACATTAGGTCCCACTCTACCAGGGCGACAGCTACATCAGCAGCCTTTCTCAGGGGGTGCCAACCAAGGATATTCTGGAAGCTGCAACTTGGAGTTCAGTGCACACCTTCACCAAACACGATCACTTACCTCTATATTCTAAGACTAGAGCTGGTTTTGCCACTGCAGTTTTGCAGGGCCTACTAGCTTCTTCTAACCCTGTTTAACTCCACCACCCATCCTTAGCTTTGGGATTCAACCTAAGTGTGATGACCGCAGCAGGGTAAAACGATGAACATAGTACAGTTTTGTACCTACCATAAATGTAGATGTTTGAGTGTTCACCATGCTGCAGTCCACGTTACCCTCCCTCCATCCCCTCTTAACTAGCTGGATTTATCTATACCATTCTATCCTATACAACCTCTGTGGTGTATTTGCTTGTGCCTGAAGGTATTGTTTTATTTTTATATGTATTTTTTATATAGCTATATATATATATATATATATATATATATATATATATATATGTATATGTATATATATATATGTATATATATATTGCCTACCTATTGGTGGCACCTGACATCTGGGGCAAGAAAAACTGAAGAAAATGGCGTCGGATGCCTCTTATATACCCCTGGCACACTGACGTCAGGGAAGAAGAGACAGCAACTGACGCCAGACCAGGACTTTGGAACTCAGACCGACTGCGGGACCGCCTTGACGGCAGGATAACCCAAGTGTGATGACTGCAGCAGGGTGAACACTCGAACATCTACATTTATGGTAGGTAAAAAACTGTACTTTTTTCCTCATATTTGCTTCTTCAAAATTGTTAATCATATTGTTTAATTTTGGTACTTAATATGTAGCTTTTCTCCCCGGTTCTCTGCTGAAAATGGACCTGTGTCCAGTTGGACTATCCCGGTAAACAAACGTAAAATAAAATAAATAAATAAAAATACTACCCCAGCCCATATCTAGTGAGTTAAGATGTAATACTGTCATATCTTGGGTATTATTGGTTAGGCTTGTAAAGGCTCTTGTGCCATTAGCCTAGTAATCACCTCTGAACCTGTGAAAATATTGTAGTTTAGCAGGATTTGTACTATTACTTGTTTTTCTGGACATGTGTGCATAGAAGTGACCTGAATAATTTGAATCACCTAAAAAGGAAGTTCAAAACTCCCTGGTCCATGCGAGATATTTATTTGAGTTTGGGAGGACCCTGTACTGCAATTAGAATGAGCAGTTAGTATTGTAAGATGTTCATCGTGTTACCCTGCTGCAGTCATCACACTTGGGTTATCCTGTCGTCAGGCGGTCCCGCAGTCGGACGGAATTCCAAAGTCTTGGTCCGGCGTCGGTTGCTGTCGCTTCTTCCCTGACGTCATTGTGCCAGGGGTATATATAATGCAACCAACGCCATTTTCTTCAGTCTTTCTTGCCGCGCGGTGCCTGAAGCAGAAGCAGTTCGCAAGTGCCGGTCAGCCGACTCCTGAGATTTTCGAATTCGAATTTCAGACCGAAGTCTTCTATAAAGCTAAGTACCCCATTGGGGAAACTTTTCTTGCCTCAGACCGATGTCAGAAAAAGTTAACAATTGTATTTCTTGTGGGAAGCAAATACCTCATAAGGATTTTCATTCTTATTGCATAGCTTGCCTAGGCCCAGACCACGACATCACTAGTTGTCATTTTTGTGCTAGGTTTAATAAGCGTACTATTAAAAGACGCTTTGATTTCGCACGACACTACTTCGGTAGAAAATTTAATTACACTATGCCGTTAGAGCAACCGACTACCGGCGTGCACAAAAAACGCAAGGATAAGGACAGACAGCCCAGGCCTAAGCCAGATTCCGAGGCCTCGGCTGGTCCGGTCTCCGGTCCTCAGTGAGGCTCCGATGCAGCCCCTGACTACCGTAGATCTGGAACCCGAGACCGCTTCGGAACTTTTGGCAGAATGTACCAGGCCGACACAACCATTTTGTTCAGGCCCTACCGACGACATTGCTGAAAAAGATGTCGGTGCTGCAGAAACGCCATCGGTTTCTGAAGGCGTTTTCAGACCGACGACGCTCACCATTAAAACGTATCCTAAGATGAAGACTCCTATTAAATCTAAAAGGACTGCACTTCAGTCCCCTGTTCAAGGCCCCATGCCTAAGAAACAGATGCTCAAAATGGCTGAAGATTTGATCTCTTTAATCAGGGGTTCCCAGCCTCCTCCTGACAAAAGGCCTAGACAAGAGGAAGATTATGCATCCTCTGAACAAGTGTCCATTTCTTCAGACTCCTCTGAGGACCAATATTACTCCTTCTCCCCTTATGAAGATTCTGATGCTGAGGATTCCATTCCCTCAGCTTCTCCTCCTGAAGACTACTCCTTTGGGGAAACTTTACACACTATGAGGGAACATTTTCCCTGGGAAGGTCAGGACTACTCTGACTCGAAGAAAAGGCTCAGAGAGTTTGTTTTACTCCCCCAGCACAGACCTCTTGCCATCCTACCAGTTTTAGACATTGTGGATGATGTTTACTTAGAATCCAGTTTGAACCCAGATTCTCTACCTCCTGCTCCGGCCAAGCCTGACCGATACTATAGAGTGCCTGATTCCCACAAATTTCTTTATAAAAGCCCGGTTGCTGACCCAGAGACAATCTCCCAGGGTCCCAAAGGGGCTAAGGCTTCTATGGCTAAAAATCCTGTACCCTCTGAGAGGGATTCCAGAGCACTAGACAGGTGGGGGAAAAGGTTTACACCTCAGCCACTCTAGCTATGAGGGCACTAAATTGCCAATTTCACATGCTTAAGTATCAGCAATTTCTAATCTCTCAGTTAAAGCAAAGAATGTCCACTCTCCCTCAACAGTCTGAATTGAAAGAAATGCAGGATCTGTTGCATGCAACTGAACAGGCAAGCAAACATACCTTACAATGTGGGTTTGATTCTTTGGAGGCCTCCTGCAGAGCAACTGTCACTGGGTTTGTCATACATAGGCATGCTTGGTTAAAGGAACAAACTCTGCCTGATCATGATAAAGCAAAGCTTCTAGATGCTCCCTTACAGCAGGATGCTCTTTTTGGAATTAAAGCAGCAGAAGTCTTAAAGAAAATGGAGGATAAGGCAAAATCTATGCAGACAGTCAAAGATTTCCTACAGGTACAGCCCCCTCGCTTCAGCAGAAACTGGCCAACAAAAAATTGGTCCTTTCCAGCTACTGACAGACCACAGAGGGGTAAATACAGACGTCCAAGAGGCAGAGGACAACCACAAGCCCAGTACAAACCTCGCCAATGGGGCACTACAACACAGAAGGGAGGAGAAGACAAGTCCCAATCTACCAGAAGGCAAACTCAATGACTTGCACCTCATCTGGCCAAGCAACACTCTCTTGGCAGCCCCCTTGGGAGGGAAACTCGCACTTTTTTCAGACAACTGGTACATTGTCACAAAGGACAAATGGGTCCTAGACATAATTTTACGAGGATACAGATTCCATTTTCACACCTTGCCAATAAATAGAGGAATGCCAAACCTGCCACAAAATCAATGGGCAGAGGCACAAAAACAAATTACAGCTCTCATGGACATGAGAGCCATTCAACTGGTACCTACTCGAGAGCAAGGTCAAGGGTTTTACTCAAGACTCTTTCTAGTGCCCAGAAAGGACAATGCCTGGAGACCAATTCTGGACCTTTCAATTCTAAACACCTTCTTACAAGTACCCAAATTCAAGATGCTAACACTACAGCAGCTTCTTCCCATGTTGGGCAAGGAAGCATGGCTAGTAACGTTGGACCTCAAGGAGGCATACCTGCATGTCCCTCTCAGACAAAGTTGCAGAAGATACCTCCGTTTCATTGCAGGTTCAACCCATTACCAATTCTCTGCACTGCCCTTTGGCTTATCTACTGCGCCCAGAGTCTTCACAAAATGCCTGGCTCCAGTAATTGCATACTGCAGACAAAGAGGAATTCAAATATACCCATACCTGGACGACTGCCTCATCCAAGCAGAAAGCAAGGACATTCAATTACGTCATCTGGCTTTTGTAAAACATCTACTAAATTACCTGGGGTACACAGTAAACGAAAAGAAGTCAAAACTAGTACCCTCACAAAATGACATTCCTGAGTGCCAGCTTGAATACAATGGCCCAGAAGGCTTATCTGACGCCAGACAAACCACTACAAGTGACTCAATATTTCAAAACAATGGCAACAAAGACCCAATTAACTGCAAGAAAAATTCTGCAGGCCTTGGGCTTCATGGCATCTTGCATACTACTAATACCATTTGCAAAGCTGCATATGAGGAAATTACAGTGGTACCTAAAAAGCGTATGGTCTCAACACAGCCACAGCTTGGACACAATGATATCTCTCATTCCCTGCCTACAACAGGAGTTTCTATGGTGGTCACAGGCATGTCACCTCAACAAGGGTCAGCCTTTCACCATGCCCCCAGCCAGGCAAACTATCACAACAGATGCATCAGACTACGCCTGGGGGGCACACATGGCAGGACAGTGCGTTCAAGGCGTATGGACTGCAGATCAAAGGAATCTGCACATCAATCTAAAAGAGATGCTAGCTGTACAGAAAGCTCTGACAGCCTTCAAGAATCTATTACATCCAGGACAACTTACAATAAAGACTGACAACACCACAGTAATGTGGTACATAAACAAACAAGGGGGTACTCACTCCTACCCTTTATGCAGGCAAGCAATGATCTTATGGAACACAGCTCAGGCTTACCAAGTTCAGTTACAAGCTCAATTCCTGCCAGGAAAGAAGAATACATTGGCAGACGACCTCAGCAGAAACATCATGGATCCCCACGAGTGGAAACTAGATCCACAAGTATTTACAATGATAACTCAAAAATGGGGCCTTCCAGACATAGACCTGTTTGCCAGTCCTCAAAACTATCAACTAACAACATTTTGTACAAGGACACTTCACCATCAAGCTTGGAAAGTGGACGCACTCTCTTTCATTTGGAAAAACCTGACAGTGTATGCCTTCCCTCCATTGCCTCTCCTCACAAAGGTACTTCTGAAAGTCAAAAAGGAGAGACCACGACTGATTCTCATAGCCCCAGACTGGCCACGCCAGCACTGGTACCCACTGTTGAGGAATATGGCCCACGGCCCACCTTGGATATTACCACAAATTTCCCATTTGCTCACACAACAAAATAATCAGATTCTTCACAGCCAGCTCAAAACCTTAAATCTAGCTGCATGGCAAATCAACTAAGCATCCAGCCAGCTCCTCTTTCCCAAGCAGTTATGGATGTTATTCTGGAAGCTAGGAGGCCAAGCACCAGGAAGGCTTATTCGGACAAATGGAAAAGGTTTTGTGCCTGGAACCAAGCTAAAGGCCAAGACACAATTCA
This sequence comes from Protopterus annectens, assembly GCF_019279795.1. Lineage (NCBI taxonomy): Eukaryota > Metazoa > Chordata > Ceratodontiformes > Protopteridae > Protopterus > Protopterus annectens. Next base: position 493,208,005 of record NC_056746.1, on the reverse strand, counting down.
GCCTCACATGCCTCACATTCTACAGTATTTAACTGAGATGCTGCACAAAGGACTTTCTTTCTCCTCCATTAAAATCCATGCTTCAGCTATTTCAGCCCACTACAACACGGATCAACCCTTATTTTCGCATCCACTTCTAAGGCAGTTCCTCAGAGGGGCAAAAAACATTAGGCCACCCAGGAGAGCACCTACACCAACATGGGACCTCAATTTTGTTCTGGAAAAACTAATGCTACCTCCCTTTGAACCAGCTTTCTCTGCAGATCTTCAGTTCCTATCATGGAAGACTGCCCTGCTGCTAGCAATAACTTCAGCTAGAAGAGTCTCAGAGCTACAGGCACTAATGGCAGTGGAACCTTTCCTCATTTTTTATCAAGACAGAGTTTCTCTACAAACTAATCCTTCCTTTATGCCTAAGGTGGTTTCCAGTGTGGCTTTAAATCAAACCATCCACTTACCCACCTTTTTCCCAAATCCACAGAACAAAGGTGAAAGACTTCTGCATTCCTTAGACATTCACAGGCAACTTCATTACTACTTGGACAAAACTAAGGCTTTCAGAAAATCTGGCCAGCTCTTTGTATCCTATGCTACAGCTTCACAAGGGAAGGCTATATCAAAACAAACCATTTCCATATGGATAGGTCATTGCATACGTTTCTGCTATACCCATCATGGAAAACCAGTTCCTGCTACCATTAGGCCCCATTCTACCAGGGCAACAGCTACTTCTACAGCCTTTCTCAGGGGGGTTCCAACCAAGGAGATTTTGGAAGCTGCAACTTGGAGTTCGGTACACACCTTTACCAAACACTATCACTTACCACTTTACTCTAAGACTAGGGCGGGCTTCACCACTACAGTTCTGCAGGGCCTTCTAGCCTCCTCTAACCCTCTATGATTCCTCCACCCATCCTTAGCTTTGGGATTCTACCCAAGTGTGATGACTGCAGCAGGGTAACACGATGAACATAGTACAGTTTTGTACCTACCATAAATGTAGATGTTCGAGTGTACACCCTGCTGCAGTCCAGGTTACCCTCCCTCCATCCCCTCTTATCTAACTGGCTAAATCTCTACAATACCTTCCTGATGTATTTGCTTATAGCTGAAGGGATTTTGTGTTTGTGCAAAGTTTACTTTATTTGGTACTAATTACTGACCACCTTTTTGGGGGCACCTGACATCTGGGGCAAGAAAAACTGAAGAAAATGGCGTCGGTTGCATTATATATACCCTTGGTGCACTGACGTCAGGGAAGAAGTGACAGCAACTGATGCAGGTCCAAGACTTTGGAATTCCGGCCGACTGCGGGACCGCCTGATGACAGGATAAACCCAAGTGTGATGACTGCAGCAGGGTGTACACTCGAACATCTACATTTATGGTAGGTACAAAGCTGTACTTTTTTCTTAGTGCCTTCTAGGTTCAGAATGGAGCAACATGGATAGACTGGATGAGTTGAAACTGATTGCTTTACACCATTTGTTGTTGACAACCACTCAGACCTAAACCCTTAGATTCCTTTCATCAGCGTGAGGGAGAATTGCACAGCCAGTCAAAGCATTTCTTATGTCTAGCAGGGCAATCATTTTTCGGTACTAAAACTGATGTAGGAAGTAAGGTGTTGACAAAATCAAGTGGGAAGCCAGACATTTCCGTTTTGTACTCAGAATGGCATATTGTTGCCCTTCACGCCATCTTGCATCTATTAAATATACATATCTCTTCGGATGCTACCCTGACCCTCAAACATGTAGGGTACTCATGCAATGTTTTCAGGTGTTCTTACCAGCCACCATAAAAAAAAAAAAAATAAATAATCAGTTGACCACCCATGGAGGTAAGCAGGTTATGTAATAATCACTTTTACTTCTTTTTGCTTTTGTAATCCGTATGGTTTTAAGAGAAACTCAGTGTATTTAGCTGAGTGCATAGAGCTTGCATTGCTACACTGTAGGGAAAAATTAATGTATGTTCATCACTGAAGTCAGTTCTTAGCATTTCTTTTCATAAGGTAGTGATGTGGTAACAGCAGGTGAAAGGAGGAAAACAAAAAGGGGGTGCAGTGGGCCATTGTGGGAGGCAAGCTTCTCAGACTCGAACACTAACTGGTGCATTAACAAAGCTTATTTTATGTACAGATTTTATTACATATGTGCATTTGTCTATCTGTAAGTAACATACAGGAGACCATTTCTTCAGGGTGGAACATACCAAATAAATTTGAGGGAAGTGCTGTGGCTTTGAAGATCTCTGGAGTTGTGTTTATTTGCCTTGTAAGCCCACTAGGCACCAGTCTTTTCAGGTGTGATCCATGAGTATTGTGTATTTAAGTGGCTTGCCCAGCCACACTACAGGCAAACAGAGACTGAGAAAACCAAGCCCATACCTTCAGGATAAAAAATTGTAACAGCTCATAGCCTTAATCATCTGCACTAAACCAGCTTTCTTTTATTTTTAGTCAAACCACATTGGACTGCTAACCAGCAGATCTGTGGACAGGACTAAGAAACCCTTAACATACCCTTCTTAACAGCCTGAAAAAAAACTTTGTAAATCAAGTTTGTGCAGCTAGTTTGAGATCAGTGCTACACAAGTTTAAGCAACATTGACTTTAAAAGAGCCCAAATCCAGATGGATGAATCAAGTTCAGCCTTTTTAGGACTAGTTGAACTAATAAATGCAACCTAGATGTTAAGTCTCACGAGCAAGAGGACCAAATTAAAAACCATGTTTTCATTGTTACTTAGGGCTTGTGGAACATTTTTGTGGGGTCCTGCATTTAGTTGAATTATCTTTTGTCAAATACTTTTATTGACAGAATTGTTCATCAATTGTATGTTATATTAAGTTGCACACATACCTCTCAACCTGGAAACATCAAAAATCTGGACAAGGCCCGTGAAAAATGGCTACAAATCTGCACGTTGATTAATGTAACATTTGCATACATAATTATGTAACCACGCCCACTCAAATGGAATTGTGGGATACCAACTTTCAAATGCAAACTGAAGAACAGATAACAAAAATATGGCACCAGAGTCCTCCTGCAGCCATTCCAGTGTCTCATTACCTGGCAATTTCGCCCCATTTACCATAAACACTAATGTGTGCATACTGCTTTACTTCTACAATGATTATTTGGATTTTATTTTTACATTTTATATCACAATGCACAAACACTAATAGATATCTGCTAAACAAAGCAGTACTGTCTCACAATGAAAATAGACTTGGCATTAAAACTCTTTGCCCTTGAATCTCACATTCATTGAAACAGCATTGAAACTCACACCACATCCAAAGAAAATGCATCTGGCCAGTGGTGGATAAAGACTACCTTTGGGTTGTTTTCAAATCATAGGACCCTTGCACACAAAACAAGAAACATACATTCGTTCTTTGATACACCTTCCTGACTTTATTAAATTATATTCCTTGTATAATACAACACACTTTTTAAACTTAAGTTAGAGTACAATGTAAATTTATTGTTTGAACATTTTTCCAGTAGGCAATGAAACAAAATGCATGAACCAATAATGACAAAACTGCACAATTCAGAACATTTCCATCATAAAAGTCTACTTCCACATACACACACACACACTATATATATATATATATATATATATATATATATTTTTTTTTTTTTTTTTTTTTTGGGGGGGGGGGGGACAAAAAGCCAAAAACCAGGGACATATTTTAAACATTGCTTGTATAATTTTGGAAAGTTGCTAGAATAAAATGTTATGTTACCACCATGCATTTCACTGCCAAGTCTTGAACCCAGGACCTTGTGCACTATAGTCAGAGCAACATCCAGTATGCCAAATCAGTAGCTTACTGAAAGACATGAAGACTGAAACTTAAATGGCTATCATTTACTGAATCCAGTTCTCACTTCTCACCATAGCTGTCACTCTTAGCACAAAAAAACCTGGACAAAGCCAATAATTGGGGAATACAGAATTACGTTCTCACTTCTCACCATAGCTCTCAATATCTTAGCACAAAAAACCTGGACAAAACCAATAACACGGGAATACAGCCCCAAAAATAGGGACAAAAAAGTTTTGTGTTACCATTTATTTTCTGAAAAAAATGAAAATTCAGATGTGATTTGTCACAAAAATCCTGAAAAAAACACAGATTTAATGAGGAATAGAACAAAAATATGAGGCATAAATTTGCAAGTGGTGGTGGCTAGGGACTTTAGGCTCTTTTTACCTGTACTCAAGGTGCAGGGTTTGAGTCTGAGTACCTCTATCCGGCAGGTGTATTCAGATGGGGGCATTTAAACACACACACACACACACACACACATACACACACACACACACACACACACACACACACACACACACACACACACACTCTCACACTCTCACACACACACACACACACTTAAATACCACACCAGCAGAAACAGAAATATACTACTGAAATACCACACCAGCCGAAACAGAAATATACTATTGAAATACCACACCAGCAGAAACAGAAATATACTCTGTTCAAATTCAGCAGAAATACTAAAATACTACAATATACTCTGTTTAAATTCAGCAGAAATACTCCGTTTGTTACTGTTCACAAGGAAAGCTCAAGTACAGAAAGCAGAAATACCTCCATAACCAGCTCAAGTTTAGAAAGCAGAAATACCTCCGTAACCACCTCCGTTCACAAGGAAAAGGCTCGGGTTCATTTCAGAAAGCAGAAACACCAGTTACAAAGCAGACTCCATCCGTACATTACAGTAAGCAGAAATACTCTGTTCATTTCCACAAAGCAGAAATAAAAACTCCAACACGCCCAACCCGACAATACCTTCACAAGCAGCCAAGTCCATTCTGTTTCCATGCAACATGATGCAATAGTTTCCACGCTCGCAGCCGTTCACAAGGAAAAAGCTCAAATTCAGAGCAAAATACCTTCACAACAAGCAGCCAAATCCATTCTGTTTCCTTCCCAAACTTTCCACGCTCACAGCCATTTCATTCAAACAGCCAGTAGGAGCTGACATCATCGCGGACTTGATGATGTCAGCTCAAAAGCGCGAAAGAAATAAAATTTAGAAAAAAAAATCAGGAATGAAGGGGTACCACTCGGGAATCGTGGCATCCCATTATTTGGACCTCAAAACTTGGTAAAAACTGAGTAATTCGGTACAGGTGGGAGGTATGGTTGCACAGTAATGGAGTTTCATTTTTATCGACTACAGGATTTTAATTTGATGTTCCACTTTTATCACTGTTGTGTTACTGTAAGTAAGGGGATGTGAAGAGATTATGCCCCCACACACGAAAATACATTTTATGTGTTTTAAGTGTTTTTATTAACTGGTTTTCATGGTGTGCTGTCTCTTTTAGAAGGAAATGGAAGTGCTGACTGCATTTAGGCAATGTGTTCAGAGTGCTTTTTGTATTGACCTATAGTGAGAGAATACTGTATAGAAAGTATTGTGTACATTACTTGTGGTATAATAGTGTGCCAGTGTTTTGTGTCAAGGTGTTCCTGACTGGAATTATTGTATATTTCAGGATTGTTTGGTTTTAGAATTAGGAAGTTTGGGTGCTTTTATGTTTGACATTTGTTTACTTTTCATGTTTGTATTGGTTATGTTGTGTCTTTGTATTATTCTCAGTGATGTGGCATTTTTATTTTATATATTTATTTATTTTTTATTTTTATGTGTTCATAGGCGTTTACTAGACTAACGACCACAGGGGCCTTTTTAAGCCTAGCCATGCATCCCAAATCTCTGACAAGTTCTGCTACCCTTGATAAGTGTAAGCATGGGCCTGGAAGATGAACCATTTAGAGGTTACCTAAATCCATTAGAGACATAGGTGCTAAACCAGGGATGAATTGCCGGTTTCCCATCCATTTGTCCAAGTTGCACTTGAATTGGTTTAGGGAGGAACTTTGTGTCACATGGATGGGGAGCCTGCCCCATAGATGGGGTACTCTCTGGGATACATACCTATATATCTCCAGTAGGTCCTATTTATTTCACAGGCAAGGTTTAAGTCTTAAGTGTTTTTTTACATGTGATTTTTGATGTTTTACTTTAGCTGTTGTTTTATTTCAGGTATATTGCTTTGTTAATCTATTTAATCCCAAGCTCTCTAGCACTACCCCTTCAGACTGCCATGAAACTACTTCTACTGCAAAATCTCCTAAGACTTTCTCCCTCAAACCTGTTCCCACCTCCTACATAAAAACTCTGCTTTCTAAGCTAAAACCATGCTCTGTATCTGCTGACAACATCCCATCTTGCTTTCTTCAGATTACTTTTCGCTCACTTGCCCTGCCAATATCCATCATTTATTACTCGCTGTATGTCTGAATCTCAAGTCCCATCTATCTGGAAACAATTCTATACCCTACCCATTCATAAAGGAGGAAACTCCTCTGAAGTCTCAAATTTCAGACCTATTGCTATTCTGTCCCCCCTTTCTAAAGTCTTAAGAGAAATGCATACACACACAAGTTATTCAACACCTCTTACAGGAAAAACTACTCACTCGTACACTGCATGGATTCTGACCAAAACTTAGCACTACTACTGCCCTTCTCTCCTTCCTTAACACTATTTCTTTAGCCAGAGATGATGATGATCACAAACTTATCTCCTATCGATTCCTTGCTCTCTCAAAGGCCTTCGGTACTATTTCATACTCTCTGCTACTTAAGAAACTAACTGATCTAAATTTCTCCTCTGACACTGTCTGTAAGGCAGCTAGAGAACCATGCTACAGACTGCAATCAGTCAGATGACACTCTGCACTATCTTCTCCTCTTCCAATAAAAATGGGTGTTCCTCAAGGATCCATTCTCAGCCCACTACTTTTTAATATCTTTACCAACTTACTTCATTCCTCCTGTCCACATTCCTTCATTGATCAATACGCTGATGACTCCACTGTCATAACCATAGCCAAATCCCCCTCTAAACTCTTAGCTGCTACCCAATCTCCTTTAATTCAGTAGAGACATGGCTCTCCAATAATCAGCTAATCGTTAACCCAAATAGAACAAAACTACTACTCTTTCTCCCCAAAACAGCTAACCATATCAAGACTTCCTTTTCTATAATGTCACTAAACAATACCCTTATTTTAGTTGAATTGAGTGCAAAACTCCTAGGTGTTACCATTGATGACCAACTGAAATTCGACCATCCCATTAATAATTGCATCAAGAAAACTCATCAGAAATTAAATTTCTCTCCCGTAAAGCTAGAATCAGACTTGTACACAGTTACCTTCTACCATGCTTAACATACTGTTCCCAAATTCTTACTAATCTAAACTCTTCTCTGTTGTCAAAGCCTGGGTCAACATACCACAATATAGCTAGATTTGCAGCTCAACAAACCTATAAATCCCACCACTGTCTGTCCCTAAAACAGTTAAACTAGCTTGAACTACCCCACCTACTCCAGCTCACACACCTCCAAACATACACTCAGTTTTGTGTCAGCCAGCCTACTGTCCTGCCCTGTCTTCTCTAATCTCTCACTACTCCCCAACAAGAAATCTCAGAGGAGTTCATCCCTTGATTTATTAGATATTTATAAACCCAAATCTAAATCAGGTCAAAAAATATACAGCTTCCACCCTTCTATAGCTTGGAACAAGCTCCCTTTAGAAATCAGAAATCTGAAGCATCCCAAACAATTTAAGGTGGTCATAAAAGAACATTACAAACAACAATGGATCTGCAATTGCTCTTGTCCTCCCTGATTATAACCATCCAACTGACGACTACTTTCCAACACTCTCTACTGTCTTCTCATCCACCTACCTCTACTTGCTGTATCCTACTCCTTCCTCTTCCTGTTATCCATACACTTCCCTTTTCCTTTCCTTCTCTGAAATGAACCTCTTTTAGACATCATTACTGTTTAAGTTATTTAAACACTTGCTTTTCTTTTCTGTTGTCACTTTTCATTTGACTTTTTAATGTTCAAATAGTGTCTAGTCTAGAATTGCCATATTTAAGTTTTTCTTTTTTAAACTTGAGTGTATAACTTTAACTTTGCTAATGTTAAAATAGATAGTGTTTAGTCTTTTATACAAGTTTGTATAACGTTTAGTGTATTTTTATTGTATCATGGAGCTTTTCTCCCTGGAACTCTCCTGTAAAAGTGCTCTGGCTCAGTCAGACATTCCCAGTCAACAAATGTAAAATAAATAAATAATAATTAGCCATACAGCCATTTTCTCATGATATCAGCCTTTATGATGATTTTTTTTTAAATATGCACACCCATTCCTGGTTTTCTGTATTTGGGATTTCCTGAGCTGTTTCTGTCTTAATTGACTAAATTTTGAAAGAGGAAAAAAAGGCTCCTCAGTGTGGCATTATTTTAACAACTGGAACATAAAAGCTAAACACTGATCTTGTCTTGGAATTGAACACAGAAGTTAAAACAATTGAGGACTGGTGCTGCATTTGGAAGTGTGTTTCTGTATGTAACGAAATCATCATTATATCATCAGTTTGGGTGAAATGAGAAATTACAGATATTCTTAGTGTTTCACTGTTGCAGTCATCACATTTGGGTTATCCCTGCCAGGGTAGCCCTCGGCCGGCCCGAATACCAGAGACTTAGTATTTCTGCGTCAGTTGCTGTCGCTTGAAGACTGACGTCAGGTCATCAGTAGTATAAAGTAAGGCAGCCGACGGCATTACATCAGTCTTTCTTGCCGTGGAGCCTGAAGCAGAAGCAGTTCACACGAGTGCCAGTCGGCCGCTACCTGAGTTTTTTCTACCGAATTGAAGCTGAAGTCTTCTAAATCTAAGTACCCTGTTGAGGATCCTTTTTTTTGCACTAACCAATGTCAGAAAAAGTTAATAATTCTCTCGCCTGTTGAAAACAAATACCACACGAGAATTCCACTCTAACTGCGTCACTTGTTTAGGCCCAAACCACGACGTCCCTCGTTGTCGCTTCTGTGCTTTGTTCAATGTCAGAACTGTCCGATGTCGGGCCCTTATTGTAGCCAGATATTTTGACTTACAGTCCTCGAACTCCAATATGGCTTCAGTAAGCCATCCAACAACAGATCTTCCAAAAAAAACATAAAGATAAAGACAGAGACAGACCGCATAGGTCCAAACCTACTGTTAAGTTGGTCGTCAGTTCTCCGGTACTCAATGAGGTGCTTTCGCAGCCCCTGATGCCTGCTTCTGTTGATTCGCAGGCCACTACTGAGACTCTTTCGGAGTCCAGTATGCCGTAAAACTCTTCTTCGACTACAGATCCTGTGGTCGTCTCTCTTACGGGTCCAGAGCTGCTGAGCAGACACCAGCTTCCAAGGAAGTCCTTCGCACTGCCGAATCTCGGCACAAATGACAGCTTCTTTCGCAACTACCATTCTTTCTAAAACTACTAAGTTTCTTAGGCCCAGGGTATGACCTACTCTCAGGCGCCTGCTACCTTGCCTCACTCTCAAATGCTTAAAATGGTGGAAGACCTTATGCTAATCAGGGGAAGCCAAGCTACCCACTCCAAAAGGAAAACAGATCTGTCCCCTGTAGTTTTGTCTGAACAAGAGTCAGATGAATCTGATGCATCTGAATATGAAGATATGCAACCCCTCTCCACTTAGGAGGATTCTGATGCAGAGGATTCCATTCCTTCAGCCTCTTCCCCAGAGGATTTTTCCTTTGGAAAAACCCTGCATACCTTAAGGGAGCGTTTCCAATGGGAGATTCAGGACTACCCTCAGTCTAAAAAGAGACTCAGGGAATTCCTAGATCTTCCACAACACAGACCTTTAGCTGTCCCCCAGTCCTGGATGTTGTGGAGGATGTTTTCCTTGAATCCAGCTTGACTCCTGATGCACTTCCTCCTGCTCCCAGAAAACCAAACGGATACTACAAAGTCCATGATTCTCACCAATATCTTTTTAGAAATCCTTCAACTGACCCTGACGTCATTTCTCAAGGGCTAAAAGGGATTAAAGCAACCTCGGCTAAGAATCCCACCCCCTCAGGCAGGGATTCCCGAGCATTGGACAGATGGGGTAAAAAAGTATACATCTCAGCTACTCTTGCTGTCAGGGCACTAAATTGTCAATTCCATATGCTGAAATATCAGCAACATACCCTGGAACTCCTAAAACAAAAAATGTCTTCCTTTCCTTCTTGGGCAGAATCTAAAGGTTTACAAGAGTTAATGCATTCTGCAAGTCAAGTAACTAAACACACCTTGCACTGTGGTTTTGACAGCCCAGAAGTTTATTGCAGGGCAGCAGTCACTGGATCTGTAATTAGAAGGCATGCATGGCTTAAAGAACAGCCCCTGCCAGACCATGTCAAATCTAAATTGTTGGATTCCCCCTTGCACAAAGATACCTTATTTGGCACTAAGGCAGAAGAGGTCTTAAAAAAGATGGAAGAAGAAGCAAAATCTATGCAAACTGTTAAGGATTTCTTGCAGGTCCAGCCTCCTAGGTTCAGCAGGCATTGCCCTTCCAAACACTGGTCCTTTCCTGCTCCCAGTAAATAGGCCCAGCAGAGGCCCCGGGGAAGCAGACCCCCCCCCAGACAGCAGACCCAGGGAATGCAGAGATCTAAGCAGTAGACTACCTCCACTTCAAAACCAGGGAGTTCTAGGCCACACCCTTATGGTACGAACTCACAATGACTCACCTCCTCCACCCCCTCCCTCTGCCCACCTTCACTTACCGCTAGGAGGAAAACTTTCCTTTCACTCAAGCACCTGGACCACCTTTACCAAGGACCAATGGGTTCTGAAAATCATGTCTTATGGCTACAGATGTTCCTTCCACACCCTTCCAACCCCAAAAGGGTTCCCAGATCTACCAGCAAATCAGTGGGCAAAGGGTCAAAAGCAAATCCTTTCCCTGCTCTCTATGAGGGCAGTAGAGCATGTTCCTGCAGAACAGATAGGCCGAGGTTTCTACTCCAGACTATTTCTGGTGCTCAGAAAAGAGGGCACCTGGCGCCCTATCCTCGATCTAGCCATTCTAAACACCTTTCTGGTGATCCCAAAATTCAAAATGCTCATCCTCCAGCTGCTGCTACCCATGCTGTCCAAGGACGCTTGGCTAGCCACCCTAGATCTAAAAGAGGCCTACCTCCAGATGCCTATCATGCAGGAAATATTATCGCTTCAGGGCAGGATCTCTACACTTTCAGTTCTCTGCACTTCCCTTTGGCTTATTTAGTGCTCCCAGAGTTTTCACAAAATGTCTGACTCCGGCCTTTGCCTTCTGCAGACAAAGAAATATTCAGATTTACCCTTAATTAGATGACTGCCTTATTCAGGCAGACAGCCAGGAAAAGCTGCTCAAGCACCTGGCCTTTGTAAAGAGCCTTCTAACCTCCCTAGGGTACACAGTCAACAAAAAGAAATCCAAACAGGTGCCCACCCAAAGGATAATCTTCCTGGGAGCAAGTCTGGACACAGCATCCCAGATGGCATTCCTTACTCCAGAGAAACAAATTTTCCTGACAAGCTACTTCTCTCAACTTGCCACCAGGCCCCATCTAACTGCAAGGAAGATCCTACAAGCTCTGGGATTCATGGCATCTTGCATACTACTCATTCCATATGCCAAACTGCATATGAGGAAACTTCAGTGGTAACTAAAGAGCCTTTGGTGCCATCACTCTCAAGACCTGGAAACTCTTCTACCTCTAATTCCTTGCCTCAGAAAAGATTTTCTTTGGTGGGCAACAGCATGCTCCCACAACAAGGGAATGCCTTTCTCCCCACCCCCCACCTCCCAGACCCTCACCACAGACACATCAGACTATGCTTGGGTGCACACCCTGATGGAAGGTGCATACAGGGCCACTGGAGCCCACAGCAAATCCCTCTGCACATCAGTCAAAAAGAGGTGATGGTTGTGTAGCACGCCTTGATAGCTTTCACGCCTCTTTTTTCTCCAGGAGCTCTCCTGATCATAACAGACAACACCACTGTGATGTGGTACATCAGCAAGCAGGGAGGGACTCACTCTTACCGTCTTTGCAGAAGCTGGCCATGACCCTGTGGCACACAGCCGTGCAGCTACACCTGTTAGCACAATTCCTACCAGGCTCCCTCAACTCTCTGGCAGACCAATTAAGCAGAAATCTTCTGGACCCACACAAGTGGCAACTCAACAGAAGTACCTTCACCCTAATAACTCAGAAATGAGAAACCCCAAAGGTAGACCTCTTTGCCTCCCACACCAACCATCAGCTCAGCAAATTCTGCACCAGGGAGCATCACTGCATTGCTTGGAAAGTGGATGCCCTGTCCTTCCCCTGGGTCAATATATTGGTCTGTAACTTTCCTCCCCTCCCTCTCAACCCCAGGGTGCTGCTCAAAATAAGGGAGGAAAATCCAAGGACCATTCTTATAGCTCCAAACTGGCCCTGGCAGCACTGGTACCCCTTGCTGTGCAGCCTGTCCCCACTACCCCCATGGCATCTTCCTCAGATTCCAAACCTCCTGACCCAGAGAGAAGAGGAATTCATGCATCCCCAATTGCAGATCCTCAATTTGGCAGCTTGGCTTATTCCCTAACCCCGAACCAATGTACCAACCTCGGTAAAAGTTCTGGATGTTATCCGTGAGGCCAGACATCCTTTGGCAGCTTGGCTTATTCCCTAACCCCGAACCAATGTACCAACCTCGGTAAACAAGTTTTGGATGTTATCCGTGAGGCCAGACATCCTAGCACCAGAAAGTCTTATGCTGACAAATGGAAAAGGTTCTGCACCTGGATCCAGGCTAAGGGAGCCAACATGGCACAACCCTCCCTCCCTCTCATCCTGGATTACCTAGCCGACCTACTACACAGTGGCCTCTCTTTCTCCTCTATTAAAATGCATGTTTCTGCTATTTCTGCTCATTTTCCCTCTGAGCAGCCCCCTTTTCTCACACCCTTTGATCAAACAGTTCCTCAGAGGGGCTAGCAATTTGAGGCCACCCAGAAGGGCACCAACACCAGCTTGGGACCTTAACTTTTTTTGGAAAAGCTCACCCTGCCCCCTTTCGAACCAGCTTCTTCTGCAGAGCTAAAATTTCTCTCCTGAAAAACAGCATTCCTTCTGGCCATCACTTCAGCCAGAAGAGTCTCTGAGCTGCAAGCACTCATGGCTGTGGAACCCTTCATCATCTTCCATGCAGGCAGGGTATCCCTCAGAACAAACCCATGCTTCATGCCCAAAGTGGTTTCCAGTGTGGCTCTCAACCAATCCATTCATTTGCCCACCGTTTTTCCCAATCCGCAGAACAAGGGGGAAAGGATTCTTCACTCTGTAGATGTGCACAGACAGCTCAGATTCTATCTAGACAGGACTAAATCCTTCAGAAAGTCTGATCAACTGCTGGTTAGCTTTGCTACAGGGGCAGAAGGCAAAGCCATCTCCAAACAAAATGGATATCACACTGCATCCATTTCTGCTACAAACAGCATGGAAAGCCTCTCCCCCAAGGGAGTCAGGACACACTCCACCAGAGCAGCCTCCACCTCTGCAGCTTTCCTCAGAGGAGTCCCCACCAGGGACATCCTGGAGGCTGCCACCTGGACATCTGTTCTCACTTTTACCAAGCATTACCACCTGCCTCTCTTCTCCAAATCCAGGGCAGGATTTGCCTCTGCAGTCTTGCAGGGCATCCTAGCCAGCCTCTAGCTGCATTGACTGCCTCCACCCTTTTCCTGAGCTTTGGGAATCAACCCAAATGTGGTGACCTCAACAGTGAAACATGAAGAACATAGTACAGTTGTTTACACTTACCATAAATGTAGATGTTTGAGTGTATCCACTGTGGCAGTCCTGGTTTCCCTCCCTTCATCCCCCTTTCTTCTCTTTCTCCTTTTATTACCATTTTTTTCCAGACCTTGGCCTCCTACTTGAGGAATCCTGACAGGTTAGGGCAAGAAAAACGGGTGTAATAGCGTTGGCTGCCTTACTTTATACTGCTGATGACCTGACGTCAGTCTTCAAGCGACAGCAACCGACACAGAAATACTAAGCCTCTGGTATTCGGGCCAGCCGAGCACTACCCTGGCAGGGATAACCCTAATGTGATGACTGCAGCAGTGAATACACTTGAACATCTACATTTATGGTAAGTGTACACAACTGTACTTTCATAAAGGAAGCTCAGTAGCTAGTTACTTAGAGACACCTTACTGGCCAAGAGGTGATGACAGCCACACAGAATGTGAGAGGTCCTGTGGACTGGGAAAACACTGATGTTTGTCTAAGACTGAACACAGGAAAGTCCCCAGGAATAGATAGCATTCCTGTGGAAATGTGGAAGTTTGGAAGCTAGGAGGGAAAAAACTGATAAAGATCTGGAAGGTGTTGTTTAACAGTACTTTAAGAGCAATATAACATGTTTGTGTGTGTGTGTGTGTGTGTGTGTGTGTGTGTGTGTGTGTGTGTGTGTATATATATATATATATGTGTGTGTGTGTGTGTGTATATATATATATATGGTTCTACCTGACATAGTCGAAACCACACAACATCACCGACACCACATCATCGACAGTCCATTAACACGAAACCTCACATACCCGACAAGGTACACAAACGAAACCCCATACACTGCACACACCACAATAACAACCCACAAACAACCACAAACCACACACAACACAAGCACACCAAAATCCTTACAAACTCCCTAACCTAACCCCTATCCCCACAGACCGTCAACACACACTTACACTTTTGCCGCCTAACGCGCGTCCCACCGCATACTCACACAGCCTTTCCCCATGTCGGCATCCTCGGCGTCGGTGTTGTCATCCGTGTCGGTCTTCTGCATTGTCGATGTTCTGGACTCCAGTTCGTTTTGTCGGTCTTCTGCGCTGTCGACGAAGTCAGGTAGAACCATATATATATATATATATAAAATGTGTGTGTGTGTGTGTGTGTGTGTGTGTGTGTATATTTGTCTGTGTGGTGTATGTATATATATATATATATATATATATATATATATATATATATAGTGTGTGTGTGTGTGTGTAAATATATATATATATATATATATATATATATATATATATATATATATATATATTTATATATATATATATATATATATATATATACATATACATGTGTGTATGCATATATGTGTAATATATATATATATATATATATATATATATATATATATATATATATATATATATACATTAGACCCATTATAGAGTATAATGCCCCATTTGGTATGTACCTCACAAGACATCTGCAACAGCTGGAAAGGCCACAGAAATACCTCACTAAAAGAATCACAGGCCTAAAGCAGATGCCATATGCTGACCGTCTAAAAAAACTCCAGCTATACCCTGTGGCATATCGTCTACTCAGAGATGATCTCTGCTTAACATACAAGGCCATGTCAAACCCTGAGCTGTTGGACATGCTCCACTTAAAGAAATCCCAATCCCTCAGAGCCACACGCTCCAGGGATCTAAACCTTATCATCACAATGAACAAAACATGCTGGAGGGATAGGTTCCTGACCCAGAGACTCCCCATACTCTGGAATAGACTGCCCATACATGTCAAGCAGAGCACCTCATTGGCCGTCTTCAAAAGGAACCTTGATGATTGGATGGGAGATAGGAAATTCCCCCTGGGGATCATGTCAGTCGCCCTGCTAGACAGGGGCCCAGAGAAGTAAATATTGTGGGAAAAAATTTCCAGGGAATTGTTATGGCTAGGCTTGCATAGGCCTTGGGGCCGATAGCCTAGTACCAACCTATGAGCCTATAAGAGAAGCACCAACATCCTGGAAGAAAGCAGGGGTGGCTTTAATGCCTTAAGAGGGTAAAGACCCATCAGATCCAGCTTCATACAGGCCCATTTCAATCTTAAACCATGATTATAAAGTGTTTGTCTGTAAAGGCTAAAAGAATGGCAAGGTGATGTCGAAATTGATAGATGTAGATCAGTGTAGTTTTGTGGAGGGGAGGGAAACCTTTGACAGCATTAACAGAACATTAACGATCCAGAGGGAAGCAGAATATAAGAAAATGGCACTGTTGTTGGTGGGTCGTGATGCAAAGAAAGTATTTGACAGAGTAAGCTGGGAGTGTATGAGCAGGGCAATGGAAGCATTTGTATTTCCTGATAAAATTATTAGGTTGATTAGGAAGCTATATGTAGGATCAGAGACGAAAATTAAAGTGGGTGGGTTTCTCTTTGATAATTTCTGTTTGAGCAGAGGAACCAGGGATGTGTGCCCTCTTTCCACTTTATTTGTATTATATTTAGAACCATTGGCAAAGACAATAAGGGAATCAGTCAAGGATATAATTGGTATGGTGGTCAAGAAAAGCGGATTCTATTTGCAGTTGATATTATTTTATACATGATAAAACCAGAAAAAGGGCATTTCAGTGTTGTAGAACTTTTTGAGGCAGTTTTAAATCTTTTAGGGATACAAAATTAATGAAGCTAAAACAAAGGCAATAGCTGTAAATTATATATCCACAGATAAATCGGTTCAGCAATGTCCATATTTATGGGGACATGATAAAATAAAGTACTTAGGAGTATGGATTAAAAGGGATTCTGGTGTGGCAGCTAAGGATATGTGGAAAGAGACTAAACAAAAGATAATACAAAAACTGAGAAATTGGAAGCTCTGTTATAAGGATATGGATAGCAAAATACAAGCAGCTAAAATGTTTTTACTCCGTTTAGTTTTATATAAGGTCAGGCATATTTTTATCAACCAGAGGAGAAGTTGTGGGTAGCAATTAAAAAGCTGAAGGATTTTATCTGGGAGGTGAAGACTGCACGAGTCAAGTGGGATAAGCTGATTCTTCCAATTGAACAAGGCAGTTTGGGATTACCCAATTTGAAGGGGTATTTCAGAACTACACAGTTAAGGCTCCTATGCATAGCACTGTGATGATAGGAGGTACTGCCAGCCATGCCAGGAGAAGTAGGACAGTGGATGTGTGACATATGCCAGAACAGCTGGAATTTTGCAAATAATTTTATGTCATTTGTATATCAAACTGATTTGTGCAGATACTTGTGCTGAAAATGAATCTGTGAGGTTTGCTTGTGTTAAAATGTATCAGCAGTGCTTCCTGCTGGATAGCAAAGAAATGTACATGCATTATTATAACTGAATTTAATGTGTATGTTTCAACATAGGATACTGAAAGAGCAGAGATTAAATGCAACTGCAGCAAACTTTAAAATATATCTGAAGTTAAATTACTTTCTGGGTTAAGTCATAAAGATGTTATCCCACAGTTTTGAATGGAGCCAGAGACTCAATGCCTGTGCTAGAGAATATGTTGCAGATCCTGTAGGAAGAGTGAAATGGTTTTATGGATTTATGACTTCCAGCAGCTGTCTCTCATCTGAACAAAGCTCTATTTATGTGTATGGTAACATATACCTACTAAAATCTTGCCTGCTTCTAGTGTTGGTGAGTGTGGGAAGAGTCAGATGACCAAATGTGATGTCATCATGTAATCAACTCTGAAAGAATATTTAGATATTATATTGAGAAGCCACTCACCCAAATTGCCTTGCTCTATTTAGTAAGTAATTTAACTAGGGAACAGTAATTATTTTAGAATATTCAGGAAAATATACTGAGATTAGAAATACTGTTTATCTATAACTGTGAAACTTTCCATTGGTGTTATTTTTAATATTCCCCGTGACTGAAACTCTGGTATGTACTGTAAATAGATATTTAGTATTTTCATGTTCTTTTATTATATATTATTAAATATACTTAAACTTTTCATTGTGGCTGATCTTTTTAGAGAATGCCTGGGACGACATGATCGACAGACCACGATGCTTTGCCAGAGATGGTCTGCACCTGCCTCCCCTGGGGTTCAAGTTACTGGCTAAGGCTCTTGCCACCCCTATAGTGCCTTTTTTAGGCAAAGTTCAAAGGACAAAACTACCACCGTAACAGGTACAAGCATGCAACATCTGAAGGTAATGCTACGCAAAGCTAGAAGTCTAAACCTCAAAATGCACTCTCTCGAGGCACTCCTAGAAATGGTGAACATCAATATCTGTGCAGTAACTGAGACACCTGGTTCAAGGCTCCAGAGAGCACCCCTGCAATACCAGGCTACAACTCTTACCACACTTTTCGGCTACCAAACCAGGATTGAAACACTAAAGGTGGAGGAGTGTCCATATTCACCAAGGATATTCACACCACCAGGTTAGCTGCCCAACACAATGCATCTGAAATTCTCCAGGTGCAACTAACACTAGGTATGACTGCAATCCAAATTGTAGCTTACTACAGATCCCCCACCATGCCCCAAGATTCTCACTACACCTTTCTAAACATACTGGAAAATATTAATATACAACCAAACACCCTTATACTGGGTGATTTCAACTACCCTGCCATTAACTGGGAAAACTACTCGTGCATCAACACCTTTGCCCAACGCTTCTTGGAATCCGTAAATTCCAATAGCCTGGATCAACTAATCCATAGTCCCACCAGGGGCTCCAATATCCTAGACCTGGTCATTACCAACATGGAAAATCGATGCTCCACACCTATGGTCACCCCCTTATTGGTCAGGTCAGACCATAAGCTAATCACCCTTAACATCCACATCCCACCCCCACCCCCCAGTAAGGAAACCTCCATAAAAAACTTCTCCAAGGCCAACTTCATGCTACTCAACTCAGAAGTTGCAAACTTCATGACACCCATGCAGACGGGAACTGAAAGTTCAACTGCTGAGTCCTACACTAAGGCACTGTATGAGCACATCCACTCATGCATGAATCGTGCCATCCCAAATAGAACCAAGATGCTCTCCTCCAAAAAAAGGAAGCCAATCTGGTGGTCCTCTGCCATAAACAAACTTTACAACAGAAGGAAAAAACTGTTGCAGAAAAGAGGAAAATCCCAGAATGCAAAAAAACTCCCTTACCAGCCTCAGTAAGAAGCTGAGATCCCTCATAAAATCCTCCATAGCTAGTTACGAAAATAAAATTGCCAAAGATTCCAAAGACAACCACAAGGCATTCTATAACTATGTCAAGAATCTAAATGGCAATGCTCAGATCTGCTCTGAGCTACAACAGAATGGCATTAAATACACTGATCCCAAGGATATTGCCAATATCCTGGCAGATCAATTCAGTGCCACCTTCACCCCCCTCTCACCCCCTAAATGGCCCATCTCAGTACTGGAAGATTACCAAATTCCGGTAATAATGGCCACACAGGTAGAAAAACGCACTCTCCATAGCTAAGAATACAGCATCCATGGGACCAGATGACATCCAGGGCTGTGTACTACATGAACTACAAAATGAACTGGCACCTCAGTGTCATAGGTTCATAGGTAGGTACTAGGCTATTGGCTCAAGGGCCTACGTAAGCCTAGCCAGCAAGGTTCCATAGCTTACGTCACCCAAGAAAGTTATTTTCCTGTGCCACTGTCAAGCAGAGACACAAAAGTGATCCCGGGGTGTATTTCCTATTTCCCATCCACTCATCAAGAATTTTCTTGAAGAGTGCTAATGAAGAACTTTGCTTGACATAGATGGGTAGCTTGTTCCAGAGTATAGGAAGTCTCTGGGACAGGAATCTATCCCTCCAGCGTGTCCTGTTTATTTTGGTGACAAGGTTTAGGTCCCTATAGTGTGTAGCTCGGAGGGATTGGGATTTCTTTAGGTGTAGCATGTCCAACAGCTCTGGGTTTGACATAACTGTATATGTTAGGCAGAGATCCCCTCGGAGTAGGCGATATGCTACGGAGTAAAGCTGGAGTTTTTTGAGGCGGTCAGTGTAGGGCATTTGTTTGAGGCCAGTAATCCTCTTTGTGAGGTACTTCTGTGGCCTTTCCAGCTGCTGCAGATGTCTTGTGAGGTACATTCCAAAAGGGGCGTTGTACTCTATAATGGTTCTAATGAGTGACGAGTAGAGTGGAACATTGACCTCTTTTTTCCTGGATGAGAACCCTTTTATGATGAGGTGTGCCATGTAGAAGGACTTCCTGACTACTGTGGTGATGTGACTATCAAAGGTCTCTTATCACGCATTCGGTGTTAAGTAGATTGCTGCCTATGTGGTAGTTCATGGATACAGAGTTTTTACCAAAGGGGATGACACTGCACTTTTTGGCATTGAGCTTGAGGCCATGGCTCTGACACCAGGCATCTGTCTCATTGAGGCCGTTCTGTAGGATGTCCACATCATTTGGGGACTTAACTATGGCTCCTAGTTTGCAGTCATCTGCGAACTTCATTAGCCAGAGGCCTTTTGTGTTAGCCTGTACTTCAGCGAAGTAGATACCAAACAGGAGAGAGGTCCCATGATGGAACCCTGTGGTACTCCACTTGTCACTGCTTTGAGGTCAGATTTGAAGTCTGCAAATTTTACAATGTGGGCTCTGTCAGTGAGCCAGTTGGCAACCCATCTTGTGACGTAGGGATTTATACCTAGTTTAGTGAGTTTAGCTATAATTCCAGAATGCGGGATGGTGTCAAAGGCCTTGGCAAGGTCCATATAGGCTTGTTTTAGTACCTTCATAATTTTGGAAAACATTATATGTGAATGGACCTATATTTTAATATACTGGAAATTGAAATATGTTCATTAATGCCTGGAAATTTTGAGGCATCAAGTCTTAATTGCCAAAGGCACTCCTTAACTTCCAGAAGTGTCTTTGCATCCCACCCTTGTCATTGTAGGGAATTCTGTCAATGACAAAGAATATGAACTTTTTAAAATTAGTACATTCCAGGCTATGCATATAAAGTGCATTTGTAGTTTTTTTATTTCTTATGTCTCTAACATGTGCCAGTATCCTCAGTCTCAATTTTCTAATAGTCTTACCTACATAAAAGGTAGGACAACTAAAGTCGCAAGGTATATCACCATTTTTGTACTGCAATTGCAAAACCCTGGACACCTTATAGTCCTACCAAAATTGTGTACTGTAACATGTGGACCATTATTGATATATTTACAAGTGCTGCAACATATACATTTATTCATCTTTGAATTCGTGTATGCATCTTGCTTTTCAGCTTTTTCCATTATTTCCTTTATATTCATCCCTCTACTATATGTAAAGACAGCTTGGCTGCCCACTATTTTGGTAATGTCATTAGTGAGTACTGTCCGCCAAGAATCATAAATAATATTTTTGATATCACCACTATTCTCATTAAATGGTAACACCATAACGTGTCTCATGGTGTTTAATGTAATGGTTTCTCTATCCTTTAATAAACCGCCTTTAAGAATCGGTTTATAAACTGTATTTCTTTTCTCTTTAACCTCACATTTAATATTATGAAGAATATCATATGGATAACCTCTCTCTATAAACATATTTATTAACTTCATAATTTCCACATCATAGAGGTTCTCATCACTGATAAGCCTAGAAAGCCTCACCATTTGGCCTTTCATAATATTTTTCTTTTGAAAAAATGGATGGCAACTCTTGAAATGCAGGAATGAGTTAGAAAATGATTGTTTACGGTGTATATTAGATACTAAACCCCCTTTTTCAGTATCCTTAATCAGTAATATGTCCAAATAGTCACATTGATCCCCATGTATTTTGTAGGTAAATTTTAAAAAAGTAGATCCTTCTTCCATATAATGTATAAATTCATGTATTTCTTCAACTGTGCCCTTCTAAAAAATTAATATGTCATCCAGAAATCGCACATATAGCGCAATTTTCTGCTGATAGGGTGTAGTTAGTATACTTTTAGTTTCCCAGTCAACCAAAACTAAATTGGCGTAGGATGGGGAACACTTGGCCCTCATCGCAACGCCAGTAATTTGTTTGAAATACTCTGATTCAAATAAAACAAAATTATTATTTAATACCATCTCAGTCAACTCAACAATTACATTTCTTTTAGATGTATTTAAAGAACTATATCTGTCCAAACTGTTGTTGAACATCTCTAGACCTATACCATTGGGTATAATAAAAAATAAGTTGACCACATCGATGGTCACCATCACAAATTCGCCCTCTACTGGTGTATTTCTAATGATTTCTAAACAATGCCACGAGTCCCTGAGAACATGTGATATGTTCTTAAACACACTTTTACAATGGTAATCGATGAAGGATGCCATAGCTTCGGTCTTAGAACCTCTAGCTGAAACAATAGGGCGGAATGGTGGATTGTGCATATTCTTGTGAATTTTGGGTATTCCAAAGATGGAAGGAATAACTGGTGAACCAACAGACAAGTAATCATATTCATCCTTGTCTAGTACTCCTTCCATCAACCACTCGTATAGCTGCCAATCAAGTTTTATACAGGCTCTATTCAATTCATTTTTGGAAACCCTCACATAGGTGGTAGTATCATTCAATAATTCCAACATCTTACCAGAATACTCACTTTTGGTCATAATGACTACCCCTCCACCCTTGTCCGGTTTCATCACCCTATAGGTGTCTGAGGTACTTAATTGTTTAAGGCAAAATCTTTCGCCTACCGTCAAGTTATCACATCTATTGTTATGAACCTTCATGTATCCTCTGATACGTGTTTCACATAACTGTTCAAATAAATATATAATGGGATTCATGGGGGGAATGAAAGTACTTTTTCTTTTTAAACATGGTATGTATTGAGTTGGTCGATCATTTTGATTGGAAAAATATAATTTCAAATTCAAATCCCTAACATAAAGCTTAAGATTAACCAATATTTTTGATATATCGTGTCTAAAGGTAGGAATAAAAGAAAACCCTTTTTTAAATAATTCACAAAAATGATCACTTAATGTTAAGTCACTAAAGTTATAAATATGAAAACTGCCCTTCTTAATCAACGTGCAGCAATGCTCATTAGAATCAAAACCAAGTACATCATTAAAACTGTGGGTATTGTCACCGTTTTCAACATCAACATTATGATCAAACTCTAATTGCTCACCATTGTCATTAAATATTAAAGAAAACTGGTCTGTTTGTCCAAAATTGATAGTAATATTGGACTCAAGGTTAATCATAGGTTCATCAACCCAATCCAAGGGTCTAGGCGAACCACCACTAATGTTAGTTAGCGAAGAATCTAAATCACAATTACATAAAACATTAGTTTGACTGGATGGCTGCTCAGAAACCAACTCAGATGGAAAGTCAAAAAAACACACAGGGGGAATATCTATTTGGTCCTTAGCGACCACCTGCGTCTGTTGTGTTGTGGATATCCTCTCCCGTTCACAAATGTTTGTTCTTGTGTTATAGCCTGTTGTCGCTCGCGAATCCTTTGCGAGCATCTCACAGGCTGATAGTCTAAAAAAGGCTTGTCATTACAAGCTTCACTAGAATTAACCATCTGTTCATCATAATAGTCTGTCTCTTCATAAATGTCTATGTTAGTGCTGTTAGACCGTACAAAACCAGGCTGCCTGTTAACTCTCTTAGACCAATCTTTGTATGCTTTAAAATGAGAATACGCATATTGGTTAGCATACTCAAATGTGTCCCTGTTCAACTTATTGGATTTAATTTCTAAACCTTTCTTGACAAAGGCATCCACTTTGTCAAGAATACTGTCATAGTTATGCTTGTTAAATTCATATAACAGATCCTTAGTAATATTGTCATTTAATGCAGCCAATTCATTTTTAAGTACATAAATTTTAGCTGTATTATTATGTATAATAATACGCATCATGTCCATACCTGTATTGTCAAACAGGGCAAGCAACTCCTGAAATAGCGCCGAATTGTCGTCGAAGCCCATGGGTAATTTGAAAACCCTTAAGCCCTTCGGCACCTGCTTCAACTCAATTGACCTCTCAAGGAATACATTATCCATTTGCGGAGATTTAAACTGTTTAAGTTTTCTTTCGAATGCACTTAGTTGTTCTCTGATGGAACCGTTGCCTGCTCTGTTGAATTCAAACTGCTTAGTACACATAGTGGGTGGATTAAGTAAATTCGCAAAACCACCTCCTCTCTGATTGGTCGTACGTGTAGAATTACGCTGGCATTGCAAAACATTGTCATCAGCTGCATTGAGAACAGGGACAGCTCTATCATTAGAGGTAGAGGGAGGCGTGTGTAACGTATATAGTTCCACTTGTGAATAAGTAAGAATAACATCGTCCGTGTTGACCGGAAAGGATTCGCGAGCGACAACAGGCTATAACACAAGAACAAACATTTGTGAACGGGAGAGGATATCCACAACACAACAGACGCAGGTGGTCGCTAAGGACCAAATAGATATTCCCCCTGTGTGTTTTTTTGACTTTCCATCTGAGTTGGTTTCTGAGCAGCCATCCAGTCAAACTAATGTTTTATGTAATTGTGATTTAGATTCTTCGCTAACTAACATTAGTGGTGGTTCGCCTAGACCCTTGGATTGGGTCGATGAACCTATGATTAACCTTGAGTCCAATATTACTATCAATTTTAGACAAACAGACCAGTTTTCTTTAATATTTAATGACAATGGTGAACAATTAGAGTTTGATCATAATGTTGATGTTGAAAATGGTGACAATACCCACAGTTTTAATGATGTACTTGGTTTTGATTCTAATGAGCATTGCTGCACGTTGATTAAGAAGGGCAGTTTTCATATTTATAACTTTAGTGACTTAACATTAAGTGATCATTTCTGTGAATTATTTAAAAAAGGGTTTTCTATTATTCCTACCTTTAGACACGATATATCCAAAATATTGGTTAATCTTAAGCTTTATGTTAGGGATTTGAATTTGAAATTATATTTTTCCAATCAAAATGATCGACCAACTCAATACATACCATGTTTAAAAAGAAAAAGTACTTTCATTCCCCCCATGAATCCCATTATATATTTATTTGAACAGTTATGTGAAACACGTATCAGAGGATACATGAAGGTTCATAACAATAGATGTGATAACTTGACGGTAGGTGAAAGATTTTGCCTTAAACAATTAAGTACCTCAGACACCTATAGGGTGATGAAACCGGACAAGGGTGGAGGGGTAGTCATTATGACCAAAAGTGAGTATTCTGGTAAGATGTTGGAATTATTGAATGATACCACCACCTATGTGAGGATTTCCAAAAATGAATTGAATAGAGCCTATATAAAACTTGATTGGCAGCTATACGAGTGGTTGATGGAAGGAGTACGAGACAAGGATGAATATGATTACTTGTCTCTTGGTTCACCAGTTATTCCTTCCATTTTTGGAATACCCAAAATTCACAAGAATATGCACAATCCACCATTCCACCCTATTGTTTCAGCTAGAGGTTCTAAGACCGAAGCTATGGCATCCTTCATCGATTACCATTGTAAAAGTGTGTTTAAGAACATATCACATGTTCTCAGAGACTCGTGGCATTGTTTAGAAATCATTAGAAATACACCAGTAGAGGGCGAATTTTTGATGGTGACCATCGATGTGGTCAACTTATTTTCTATTATACCCAATGATATAGGTCTAGAGATGTTCAACAACAGTTTGGACAGATACAGTTCTTTAAATACATCTAAAAGAAATGTAATTGTTAAGTTGACTGAGATGGTATTAAATAATAATTTTGTTTTATTTGAATCGGAGTATTTCAAACAAATTACTGGCGTTGCGATGGGGGCCAAGTGTGCCCCATCCTACGCCAATTTAGTTTTGGTTGACTGGGAAACTAAAAGTATACTAACTACACCCTATCAGCAGAAAATTGCGCTATATGTGCGATTTCTGGGTGACATATTAATTTTTTGGAAGGGCACAGTTGAAGAAATACATGAATTTATACATTATATGGAAGAAGGATCTACTTTTTTAAAATTTACCTACAAAATACATGGGGATCAATGTGACTATTTGGACATATTACTGATTAAGGATACTGAAAAAAGGGGTTTAATATCTAATATACACCGTAAACAAACATTTTCTAACTCATTCCTGCATTTCAAGAGTTGCCATCCATTTTTTCAAAAGAAAAATATTATGAAAGGCCAAATGGTGAGGCTTTCTAGGCTTATCAGTGATGAGAACCTCTATGACGTGGAAATTATGAAGTTAATAAATATGTTTATAGAGAGAGGTTATCCATATGATATTCTTCATAATATTAAATGTGAGGTTAAAGAGAAAAGAAATACAGTTTATAAACCGATTTCTTAAAGGCGGTTTATTAAAGGACAGAGAAACCATTACATTAAACACCATGAGACACGTTATGGTGTT